>NC_073378.1:300000-600000 GCF_028641065.1 Leucoraja erinaceus
TACCATACATGTTTTAACGTCATGGCCATCTGCATATCTGCCGTGTCTAATTCTGCTTCTTCACTCCATGAGGATCCACATTAGACTACATGCAGTCATGGCTGATGTGAGGTTATCCACTTTGGCGGCAAAAACAAGGGGGCAAATTATTATCTCAATGGGGTTAGGTTAGGTAAGGGGGTTGTACAGCGAGACCTGGGTGTCCTTGTACACCAGTCACTGAAAGTTGGCGTGCAGGTACAGTAGGCAGTGAAGAAAGCTAATGGAATGTTGGCCTTCATAACAAGAGGATTTTAGTATAGGAGTAAAGAGGTTCTTCTGCAGTTGTATAGGGCTCTGGTGAGACCACATCTGCAGTATTGTGTACAATTTTGGTCTCCTAATTTGAGGAAGGACATCCTTGTGATTGAGGCAGTAGGTAGATCACGAGATTGATCCCTGGGATGGCGGGACTGTCATATGAGGAAAGATTGAAAAGCCTAGGCTTGTATTCACTGGAGTTTAGAAGGATGAGGGGGAATCTTGCAGAAACATATAAAATTATTGAAGGACTGGACAAGCTAGATGCAGGAAAAATGTTTCCAATGTTGGGCGAGTCCAGAACCAGGTGCCACATTCTTAGAATAAAGGGGAGGTAATTTAAGACTGAGGTGAGAAAGAACTTTTTCACCCACAGTGTTGTGAATTTATGGAATTCCCTGCCACAGAGGGCAGTGGAGGCCAAATCACTTGATGGATTTAAGAGAGAGTTAGATAGAGCTCTAGGGACTAGTGGAGTCAAGGGATATGGGGAGAAGGTAGGCACAGGTTATTGATAGGGGACGATCAGCCATGATCACAATGAATGGCGGTGCTGGCTCGAAGGGCTGAATGGCCTACTGCATCTATTTTCTATCATCCACAATCAGTACCCCCGTTCCTGCCTTCTCCCCATATCCCCTGACCGCTATCTTTAAGAGTTCTCTCTAGAAAGTATCCAGAGAAGCGGCCTCCACCGCACTCTGAGGCAGAGAATTCCACAGATTCACAACTCTCTGTGTGTAAAGGTTTTTCCTCATCTCCGTTCTAAATGGCTTACCCCTTATTCCATACAGTGCTGGAGATCCGGGTTCGATCCAAACTATGGGTGCTATCTGAACCTACCTCAATCACAAGGATGTCCTTCCTCAAATTAGGAGACCAAAATTGTACACAATACTGCAGATGTGGTCTCACCAGAGCCCTATACAACTGCAGAAGAACCTCTTTACTCCTATACTGAAATCCTCTTGTTATGAAGGCCAACATTCCATTAGCTTTTTTCACTGCCTGCTGTACCTGCACGCCAACTTTCAGTGACTGGTGTACAAGGACACCCAGGTCTCGCTGTACCTCCCCCTTACCTAACCTAACCCCATTGAGATAATAATTTGCCCCCTTGTTTTTGCCGCCAAAGTGGATAACCTCACATCAGCCATGATCACATTGAATGGCGGTGCTGGTTCAAAGGGCCAAATGGCCTACTCTTGCACCTATTGTCTATTGTCTATTGCCTGTTGTAAGGCAGCAACTCTACCGCTGCGCCACCGTGCTGCCCCCTACTCATTGACGTTTTGTGGGAATTTGCTGTGTTTTAATTGCTGCCCCTATTCCTTACATTACAAATAGACTCACTATCAAAATTATTCCATTCCACCTATCTATCGACAGCAGTAAACGTGCGTGGGCCAAAGGATACAAGTGCTTCACTTTAAGGATCAACTGTTGTTGTGATTTATATTTAAGATTGTCTGGAAGGCCTTTCAGAAACCTGCTTGTTCTGGTTTGGAACCATTCAGCAAGAACAGAATGTATGCTGTTGCTCAATAATATTCACTTGGCTGAAATGAGTTCTGAAGTCTTGCCATCTTGCATGCGTGCTTTAAACATCCCCCAGAAGTGAATACTCCCTCAGGAACCAGCTGCAATATACCATTTGAGTAAGCTGTTAAACTTTATTCTTATTAAAATATTGCAGAGCACACTGCTTCATTTCTAACGCGTTATTTACTTTTAAGTCAGGTTAATTGAATTTTATTTGCAGTTCGACCAACGCAAGCCAAGTCTCAGTCTGCAGATATACACCAGACACAGCATGTGATTCAAGTTCATCTTTAATCAGCACTTAGACTGTAACAGCATAAAGGATGGTTGGTTGTCAGTACATCCTAGCTGCTCGAACTGAACCGTGCTGGAAGCAAGTGTTAGTATAAGTGTTATAGTGGGGTGGAGTTAGTGATGCTGGCTTGTGTGTGATTGGTTGACATGCATCATCAATCTACATCCTTCCCCCTTGGGATTAAGTGTAGAAGGGCACCCATACAATAATCGCCATATCTGTCTGGCGGTCAACTAACACGGCCTGAGCATGTGAGGACCAAACCCTCCCCTCCCTCCCCTGAAAGGTGAGGCGGAGAACCTGGAGGTGAGAATGGAGCGGGAGAGGCTTGTGGTGACTGAATGGGGAAACATGCGGTAGGTGAGACCCCGTGGTTAGTGGAGACCGAGGGATGAGGAGGGGTGTAAGGCATGCGGGGACGGGTGGGAGACATCGCAGAAGGCGTCTGGAACTGGAGTGGTGGAGCAGAGGGACCAGCAGGCGGTGGGTGGGGCTCCCTCACAGCAAGCAGGTGTTGTCGACTTCTCCAGTAGACCGCTCCCTCACAGTCCACCATGTAGATCGTGGCTCGTCAGCCAGGTTAACAATGGTGCCCAGACGGGAATGTCCAGTCGAAGTTCGTAGACGGACGACCTGGCCCGGCAGTAGAGGCTTGAGTGGTCTGTTGGAACTGTCGTATCACCGTTTCTGGATATCATGCTTCTTTTGGAGACGTCCCTGGACGGTAGCAGGCTTCAACACCCGAGGAACCAGCTGTTGTTGTGCGATCGGGAGTGGAGCTCTTGTCGATCTGGACATGCGTCTCTGTGCTGGTGATTGATGCTGGCTATTTCTGAGATTCAGGAGGTCGAGATACACGTCTGACTTTGAAATGCGCGCTCGCTCCAGCAAGTGCTTGGCGCTTCTGACAGCATGTTCGGCGAGTCCATTACTCTGTGGATACTCGGAACTGCTCGTGACGTGTATGTCCTTACCCTTTTTGTAGGTAATAGAGAAATTGAAACGCTGCAGCTGCATCATCATACACTGCAGGTGAGCTGGTGCGGCAAGGATGGGCATTGCATGTCGGGCAGCAAGTCGGGCCCGTGGGAAGAATTCGTCCAGCTCCAAGTTTAATCTTAATTTTTTACAACGAGACAATAATAGTCTCACTCCTCAATACCAGCTAGAATCCAACTCCCACACCGGTTGTCATTTGCCATGACTGACAGGGTTCATTCCAAGCTGAAGGGCTTGGTCTCCACAGGCGTAATTGAAGCAGTCAGCGACTTCACCGACTGGGTCTCAACCATGATTGCCACAGTCAAGAAGGGAAAAAATGAAATCCGTCTGTGCATCGACCCGAAAGAGCTGAGCATTGCCATAAACGCCCCCACCATCCCACTTCTGACACCATGTAGATATGCACCAGACACAGCATGTGATTCAAGTTCATCTTTAATCAGCACTTAGACTGTAACAGCATAAAGGATGGTTGGTTGTCAGTGCATCCTAGCTGCTTGAACTGAACCGTGCTGGAAGCAAGTGTTAGTATGTGTTACAGTGGGGTGGAGTTAGTGATGTTGGCTTGTGTGTGATTGGTTGACATGCATCATCAATCTACACAGTCCATGGCAGGGCTAAAGAGGACCAACAAATGTTAAAATCAGGTGAGCGTTTGGCCCACTGTTTGTTTGCTGAGGCATTGTTGAATCCCAGTTTGTTCCCACAGTTTGCTGTGAACCTTCATTCACTTTAGACTCTAGACTTTAGAGGGATACAGTGCGGAAAGAGGCCCTTTGGCCCACAGTGTCGGGGTTGACCAGCAATCACCTTGTGCACTAGCACTATCCTACACACTAGGAACAATTTACAATTTTACCGAAACCAATTAACCTACAAACCTGTACACCTTTGCGGTGTTGGAGTAAGCCTGAGCACCAGGAGAAAACCCACGCATTGACAGGGAGAACGTACAGACTCCATACAGATAGCACCAATAGTCAGGATGGAACCCAGATCTCTGGCACTGCAAGGCCGCAACTCTACCACTGCACCACTGTGCCGCCCACTATTAGTGCCGCCCACAGATGGATTCATAGATTCATCCTCAGCCATTTGTTCTGGCCAAGTATTCCATGGTCCAACAAACTGTGTGCACACGGCAGTTCTACCCAACTGGCAAGATGTTTGAGGTATGAGGCATACGAGATATTGGTGTCCAACTTCAACGCTAATTATGGGATAGAGTCCTAATCGCCAAGACATGTGACACTCAAGAAATAAGCATAAAATCTAGGCGGACACTTAGAGTCAAAAATTGAAATCATATCCGGAATGTATGTCTTATTATTTGATTAGTCATATATTTATTCAATCTCGTAATTGTAAAAGATAACGAGGCCTCTAGAATAGAAGCCAATGATAGTCCTTGCATAGAATCATGTTCAAGATTTATCCATCCAGGGCATTAGGGTATCTTCTAAATCTTTTGTCCAAAACGTTAGATAGCGAGCATTAACTGCCCAATAGTAAAATCTAAGGTTCGGCAATGCCAAACCACCATCTTTTTTTTGTTTCTGTAAGTATTTTTTACTTAGTCTGTGATTTTTATTCTGCCGTATATATGAAGAAATTTTGGAGTCTATAATATCGAAGAAAGATTTGGCAATAAAAGTTGGTATCGTCTGAAATAAATACAAAAGTTTAGGTAGGGTAAACATTTTAACAGCATTGATTCGGATTAAAGATAAGGGCATTGGTGACCATTTAGTAAACTGTTGTTTGATATGGTCTATAAGAGGCATAACATTGGCTTTAAATAGATCCCTGTGTTTCTTGGTAATCTTAATGCCTAAATAAGTAAAACATTCGGTAGTCAATCTAAATGGAAACTGTCCATAAATCGAAATTAAATTGTTTAATGGAAAAAGCTCACTCTTACTAAGATTTAGTTTATAACCAGAAAAACGACTAAATTGATTAAGTAGTGCTACTATTGCCAGAATAGATTTCTCTGGGTTAGAGATGAATAATAACAGATCATCTGCATAGAGAGATAGCTTATGTGTCTTATTCCCACGGACAATACCAAAAATATTAGGGGATTCCCAAAGGTTCCAAAGCTTCAACTTTTAACATGCATTGTTAGCTGTAGGATACTTTGATATGTTATAAAAAAACCTCAGTCTTTCATTCTGTTTCATTTCCACATTGGGCTAGATGATTAAAATGTAACAGGGCCTGCATTATTACACAAGGCAAAATAGCCAAGTTGACATGAAGCAGTAAATGCTGGATATACTCAGGTAGGCAGCCTCAGCAGACGAAGAAAGTTAAACTTTCAGGTCTGTTTCATTTCAGATTTCATGAAATGACAATTATATTTAGATAAGGTAGTAAAATCATCAAACCTGCTAAATGTATAGCTGCAATACCTAAATCTCCAATCTCTATATGTTACGATCTTGCATAGATCTTTGAATTTATTAGGCTCATTTTCCCAAGAGTAAATTTAGCAGAAATGTTTTAATCGCACGGTAACTTAAATTGTGCGGCAGTTTCAGTTACTTGTTGGTTTCATTCCTATGGTGTTATTTATTCTTGGGTTCCCCTCACTTCCCATCCCATCTAGTTAATCTGAGACTGTTCTATTCTCCCCAGTAAACAGGATGGGAGGATACAACCCACCAATGTGGACCAGGAGCATTGTGAATGAGCCACAATCTTGGCACACATCAGCGAAGCTGGAAGAGGCTTTCCCTCCCTCACTCGTTTCCCAGCATTTCCAATCAGGAATGAAAACATTCCCAGAGATGCCCGGACAATATCTCCTCCCCCCAACTTCCTGGAGTCCACTATTGATTGCTTAGCTTCCTCTCAGTTCCCAGCCACACAAATAAGAAAGCAAATTATTTTTAAAACTCCGCATTAACCCAATAAAGTGATTCTGATCCTCCAGCAAAAAGCTATTAATGCACTATCCAACATTTTAAGAAACAAATTAAAGTCTTTAATTAAAATACCCGTGTTGCTTTCATTAACTGGAAGCTAATCTTGAACTCCCAGCGTCTCCAGACCATGGGTGGAACATACAGTAGTCTGATAATAGTGGGGAACTGTAAAGATCCTCCTTCATTCAGAGGAAGGAACCAGGAATGGACTTCCTTCTCTTTTTAAACATAGAAACATAGAAACATAGGTGCAGGAGTAGGCCATTCGGCTCTTCGAGCCTGCACCGCCATTCAATATGATCATGGCTGATCAGCCAACTCAGTATCCTGTACCTGCCTTCTCTCCATACCCCCTGATCCCTTTAGCCGAAAGGGCCACATCTAACTCCCTCTTAAATATAACCATTTAATCCCTGGAGGTCAGAGGAAGAGATGGCATTGATGGCACTGCCAGGTCCCACTAGTGTGGCACAATGTCACTCCTATAGTCTACACACTGTTCTGAAGCATAATGGTAATGGTCGAGGCCATTCTTGCGAATGAAACATAAACCAAAGGAATAGTTCGATCTAAAGCCGGGTGGGTGTAGAGCAGCCAGGTTGTTGGCTCTGTTGGCATCAATGACTGCCAGGCCCTGACACAGCTCCATTTGGTGGGTGGTAGAGCGGGCACCCAGAGATGACATGGTTGGCTGTCTGTTGTTCTGCTCCACATTCACAGGCTGGGCTCTGGCAGAGTCCCCATCTCCACCCGCTGGCAATGAAACGCCCAACTCCAGTACCAAGTCTGTTGAGCTTCACCCATGATCCTCTGGGGAGGCTGAGGAGGGCTATTTTTAAAATTCTTATGTATTTCTATTAGTCTGGATTAAATTTCATCCATCATTGTTCCATTTCATCTAATTCATCTAATTTTGTAAAATGAGTGTGTTCTCCTTATAGTGTGAAATACTTCAGGTAGAAGCTGATACAAAGACATGAAATTAAATAAAAGACAAATTCTAAAGATAATAGGTGGTGCTTCCTCACATAAAGAGTTGCTCAAGAACTACAGTGGTCTTTCTCATGTAAAGGTCCAAGCAAAATCTTGTTAAGGGGCTGTCCCACTTGGGCGACCTAATTGGCGAGTTTAGCTGAGTTTGAAAAAATGACATGTTGAAGATCTCCTTCGACCTCCTACAAACTCCTTCGACTATGTTGAAGACCAGCTTCGACTAGCTACGACTAACTTCGGGAAAATTGGTCACCGAATAGCGGAGAGTGAAGATGACCTCCTTCGATCTCCTTTGACCTCCCTTCGAATGGGTGAATCAAACTGGCAGGGATGCTGAGGAAGAGGATTTCTTGGAATGTATGCGGGATAGTTATCTAAATCAACATGTAGGGGAACCAACGAGAGAGCAGGCTATTTTAGACTGGGTATTGAGTAACGAGGAAGGGTTAGTTAGCAATCTTGTTGTGCGTGCCTCCTTGGGCAAGAGTGACCATAATATGGTTGAGTTCTTCAGTAGGATGGAGAGTGACATTGTTAATTCAGAAACAAGGGTCCTGAACTTAAAGAAAGGTAACTTTGAGGGTATGAGACGTGAATTGGCCAAGATAGACTGGCAATTGATTCTTAAAGGTTTGATGGTGGATATGCAATGGAAGGCATTTAAAGACTGCATGGATGAACTACAACAATTGTTCATCCCAGTTTGGCAAAATAATAAATCAGGGAAGGTAGTGCATCTGTGGATAACAAGGGAAACCAGGGATAGTATCAAAACAAAAGATGAAACATACAAATTAGCCAGAAAAAAGAGCCTACCAGAGGACTGGGAGAAATTCAGAGTCCAGCAGAGGAGGACAAAGGGCTTAATTAGGAAAGGGAAAATAGATTATGATAGAAAACTGGCAGGGAACATAAAAACTGACTGCAAAGGGTTTTATAGATATGTCAAGAGAAAAAGATTAGTTAAAACAAATGTAAGTCCCTTGCAGTCAGAAACAGGTGAATTGATCATGGGGAACAAGGACATGGCGGACCAATTGAATAACTACTTTGGTTCTGTCTTCACTAAGGAAGACATAAATAATCAGCCGGAAATAGCAGGGGACCGGGGGTAAAATGAAATGGAGGAATTGAGTGAAATCCAGTTTAGCCGGGAAGTGGTGTTAGGTAAATTGAATGGATTAAAGACTGATAAATCCCCAGGGCCAGATTGGCTGCATCCCAGAGTACATAAGGAAGTAGCCCCAGAAATAGTGGATGCATTGGTCACTGGTGGGACAAGCCCTTTAATGTCAACATGGAGAATTCAGCACAGTGTCAGCTTCAATCAGGTATCAAATAGTCTGAATACCTTTGCTCAACTGTAATTAATTGTAGCATTACAACATAATAAAGTACTGGCCATAAGTATGATATTGAGGTGTTGTGCTCCACAGGAATCATTGAGCTCAGGTGCCTCCTGTTTCCATTGATTATCCTTGAGATGTTTCTACAACTTGATTGGAGCCCACAAGTGGTAAATTAAATTTATTGTACATAATTTGAAAAGGCACACACCTGTCTATATAAGGTCCCACAGTTGACAGTGCAAGTCAGAGCATAAACCAAGCCGTGAAGAGGAAGCAATTGGCTGTAGATCTCCGAGACAGGATTGTGTCGAGACACAGATCTGGGGTAGGGTATAAAACAATTTCTGCAGTATTGCAGGTCCCGAAGAGCACAGTGACCTCTGTCATTCTTAATTGGAAGAACTTTGGAACCACCATGACTCTTCATAGAGCTGGCCGCCCGGCCAAACTGACCAGTCGGGTCAGGGAGGTGACCAAGAACCCGATAGTCACTCTGACAGAGCTCCAGAGTTCCTCTGTGGAGCTCGAGCTGTCTCCTCCCATCCCCCCGCCCTCGGGCTCCTCCTCCTCCCTTTTTCCTTTCTTCTCCCCCATCAGTCCGAAGAAGGGTTTCGGCCCGAAACGTCGCCTATTTCCTTCGCTCCATAGATGCTGCTGCACCCGCTGAGTTTGTCCAGCAATTTTGTGTACCTTCGATTCTCCAGCATCTGCAGTTCCTTCTTGAAGACTTGAGGCTGTAATCACTGCCAAAGGTGCCTCAATACTAATTACTGAATACTTATGTAAATGTGATATTTTAGTTTTTTCTTTTTAATTACTTTGCAAACATTTCTAAACACCTGTTTTAATTTTTTTTATTATGGGGTATTGTGTGTAAATGGATGATAAAAAAGAAATTGGATCCATTTTAGAATATGGCTATAACGTAACAAAATGTGGAAAAAGTGAAGGTCTGGATACTTTCTGAATGTACTTTATGTGTGTGTATATACACACACTGACCTTTTCTTCTTGTTTATTATATTGTTTACAGTGTACTATGGTTACATATGATAGACACAAAGCTGGAGTAACTCAGCGGGACAGTCAGCATTTCTGGAGAGAAGGAATGGATGATGTTTCAGATCGAGAAGAAGGATCTCGACCCAAAACGTCACCTATTCCTTCTCTCCCGAGATGCTGACTGTCCCGCTGAGTAACTCTAGCTTTCTGTGCCTATCTTCGGTTTAAACCAGCATCTGCAGTTTGTTCTGACACATAACATGTTTACATATTCTGTTATACTCCTGCAAGTAAGAATGTCAACGTTCTATCTGGGACATGGTAATGACAATAAGACAATTTTCCTTCTCCGTAGGAAAAGTATATTGTACTATTTATGTACTATTTATTTTTAGTTTCTCTTAACCTCATGGAGAAAATTACCATCTGTTACGGCACAGCCTGAAGTTGTAGGGCAACTTGTTTTATTTGATTGTGCACACCAGGTTGATTGCATTAGTTTAAACAGGGCAGACCGCATGAAGGTTGCAATCTCACAACCCATATGTTTCATTAGAACCCAGTGATGTATCTGATGCACACAAGGTGTTTTATGTCTTGGCACTCCAGAACCAAATGATATACACACAGCAGATCCCTA
The DNA here is from genome assembly GCF_028641065.1 of Leucoraja erinaceus. NCBI lineage: Eukaryota > Metazoa > Chordata > Chondrichthyes > Rajiformes > Rajidae > Leucoraja > Leucoraja erinaceus. Next base: position 310,054 of record NC_073378.1, read on the forward strand.
TCAACTCTAATCCTCTCATCTGTGCAGGCAGATAGAACTTAATTGGAAACACCACTGACCTTCAAGGGAGAGACAAGAAATTACGTATACCTCGTACGAGTGTCCAGTTGGGTCATTGGTCTAGAGACGTGAATTTGAATGAAACTGTGGGGAAATGTAATAACAAGTACAGGTTGTGGTGTGGTGGTGCCTACCGGCAGCGGCTCGACTGCAGTCCGTCTGTCTCTTGTTAATTTTTGTCCCGTTAGATGTATGTTTTTGGTTCTAATTTTAATTATTTTTTAGCTGTGTATATGTGGGTGGGGGGATGCGGGGGAAACCGTTTAATCTCTTCCCTGTAACGGGGACCCAACTTTTTCCGTGTCGGGTCTCCGGTGTCGTTGGGCCTAACATCGTGGAGCCGGTGGTGGCCTCCGACTGGGACCAACCTGAGGGCTCCGGTCGTGGAGCCTGCAGACTCTCCATCGCGGAGCTGGCCGTCTTCGGTGCGGGAAGAGCTGTGGTGGCGCACGGCTTAGACACGACTTCGGAGGCTCCGGCTGCGGGCCCGGTGGACAGGACCATCGGGAGCTCGCAGGTCCCCGGTGGGAGACCGCTTATCGGAGCTCCCACAATGGCATTTTGGCTGTTCTTCTTAAAGCCCTCTCTCTGGAACACAGAGAAAATCTCCATCCAAGTTGAACAATAACCATTACCTGTAAAACGCCAAATTCATCAATAGTCTAATCCAAACGCTACAGAACTGAAATCTCCATTTTACATTAAGAGGTGCAAGACGACCTCCTCTCCAAAGCCTCCACACCCTTCCTGGAAAGTGGATACAAGAACTGCACAAAATAGTCCAAACCAATGTTTTATAAAGATGCAACATGACTTGCTGACTCTTATATCAATGCCTCAACCAATGATGACAAGCAGACCTTAAACCTTCACTCTATGTACTTGCGTTGCTTCTTTCAGGACGTGGCCACTAAGATCCCCCCTGTGTTAAGGCTCATGCTAATAACTATACTTTCCCCTTGCATTCAATTTCCCAAAGTGCAATACCTCAAAATTCATAAGTTCATAACTGATAGGAGGAAAATTAGGCCATTCGTCCCATCAACTCTACTTGCATATTCTAAATATAAAAACACAGAATAACAGTATTTTTTAAAACTTGAGGCGGCACGGTGGTGCAGCGGTAGAGTTGCTGCGTTACAGCACCAGAGACCCGGGTTCGATCCTGACCAAGGGTGCTGTCTTTACAGGGTTTGTACGTTCTTCCCTGACCTGCGTGGGATTTCTCTGGGAGCTCCTCCAAAGATGTACAGGTTTGAAGGTTAATTGGTTTCAGTAAGAATTGTAAATTGTCCAGAATGTGTAGGGTAGTGCTAGTGTGCAGGGATCGCTGGTCGGCACGGACTCAGTGGGCCAAAGGGCCTATTTCCATGCTGTATCTCTTTTTATCTAAACTAAACCCGAAACATCGCCCATTAATTCTCTCCAGAGATGCTGCCCGTCCCGCTGAGTTACTCCAGCTTTTTGTGTCTATAAACCAAACTAAACTTGAATATGTCATTAATGCTGAGAGGAGACTGTGGCAGAATATTTAGTTAAAGAACACAGATTGGAAGACTGAAGGAACACCGAACCTCACAATGACTGCCATTCCCAGGGCAAATTCTTGTGAGCACTCAATTCAAGAATTCCATTATGTTCAACAGATTTATTCCCTACTTCCTGTTTTTGAGTAGCGGACATCTGCTGACTGACTCTTCCTCCTCCAAGCGCTCCTGATGGACAACGATACTAATCCCAGGATGATGTCAGCATCACAGAAATCACAATAGACAATACAGGGAGGCAGACAGGCCTACAAGCAAGCAAGCGCGCAGATAAAATGGAGTGTAGAGAGGGAGAGAGACACACATTGCTGTGGTAACTCAGCGGGCCAGGCAGCATCTCTGGAGAGAAGGAATGGGTGACGTTTTGAGTGGAATGATGTCAGGGGAGTGGGCGGTACAGAGATAGAATGTAACTGGAGACAGTAAGACTGATCAGAGAACTGGGGAGTGGATGGAGAGAGAGGGAAAGCAAGGGCTACTTGAAGTTAGATAAGTCAATGATCATACCGCTGGGGTGTAAGCTACCCAAGCGAAATACGAGGTGCTGTTCCTCCAATTTGCACTGGGCCTCACTCTGGCAATGGAGGAGACCCAGGACAGAAAGGTCAGAGAGGGAGAGAGAGACAGGTTTTACAAACAACCCGATGACCACTAGGTGGAATAGAATGAAATGGTAGAATGATCATCGCAAAACAGGAGTGGATGTAGGGATTGGAAGATATGGAGAAAATGAGAGCGAGGGAGAAAGAGAAAGGGAAAGATAAAACGGAATGATAAGGGGCTACACCCTGAACAAAAATAGCTAAATAAATCTGATAGGAGATTTGGAGTCTGAAGAAGAGTCTCGATTCGGAACGTCACCCATTCCTTCTCTCCTTCTCTCCTTCGCTCCAAAGATGTTGCCTGGCCCGCTGAGTTACTCCAGCATTTTGTGTCTATCCACGGAGATATGAAGATTGGAACAGGCTCTGAAACTGAATTGAGTCCCGAGACAAAAACAAGTGAAAAAGAGAAGGGGAGAGAAAATAGTGACGATTTAAAAAGGTTCATCGCAAATAGACACAGATTGTCTGAAATTTGACAGCTCTGCCCTCTTCTCTCTCCCCGTGCGATTTGTAACATAGTAAAGCAATCTGTTTAAAATCATTCTGTCTCGGCAGCAGATTTATTGTGGAGGTTTCAGCACAAATTGCGGCTGCTTTAAGAATGCTGGCAAATTGGCTACAGCGCGTAAATCTCTGTGGACAGTGGAGACGATACCAACATTGTTGAGGTATTTATGGGACATGTCAATTCCAGAGTTGTGTACGTCGGACAGCAGTGTAATATCTCCCTCGGCCCCTGTCCCTGCTGGGCATCTGCTCCAAGTATATGTCAAAAACATGGTGCAGATATGATTCACATTGGTCCTACATGGTGATACTTGGCTTGTGTCTGTGTAATGGCTGTAAACACAGCAGCATTCCTGCCTTCACTATACACTTTAACCCTGTAAAACTATACTCTGCACTCTGGTATTTGTCTCTTTACATTTCTATATGGCTTGATTTGAAACATAGAAACATAGAAATTAGGTGCAGGAGTAGGCCATTCGGCCCTTCGAGCCTGCACCGCCATTCAATATGATCATGGCTGATCATCCAACTCGGTATCCCGTACCTGCCTTCTCTCCATACCCTCTGATCCCCTTAGCCACAAGGGCCACATCTAACTCCCTCTTAAATATAGCCAATGAACTGGCCTCGACTACCCTCTGTGGCAGAGAGTTCCAGAGATTCACCACTCTCTGTGTGAAAGAAGTTCTTCTCATCTCGGTTTTAAAGGATTTCCCCCTTATCCTTAAGCTGTGACCCCTTGTCCTGGACTTCCCCAACATCGGGAACAATCTTCCTGCATCTAGCCTGTCCAACCCCTTAAGAATTTTGTAAGTTTCTATAAGATCCCCTCTCAATCTCCTAAATTCTAGAGAGTATAAACCAAGTCTATCCAGTCTTTCTTCATAAGACAGTCCTGACATCCCAGGAATCAGTCTGGTGTAACTCGAGTATAGTATGGCGAGCTGCCGAGAATAAAGGGGGGGGGGGGGGGTGCAGAGAGAACAAAGGGGGACCCGATGTGGAGGGGCAACTGAGAACAATGAGGGAGCCAGTGTGGTTAATTGTCCCGACTGTGTAGGATAGTGTCGGTGTGTGTGGGGACTGCTGGTCGGCACGGACTTGGTGGCCAAAAGGCTCTAAACTAAACGTGAAACGGAGCAGGTTATCGGGGAATATTTGGAGGAATGGGACGGAGGCGATTTCTCGGTATAGACTAATCGGACCAAATGGCCTCCTGTTACATCAAGAGAAATATAAATGTGAGAGAGAAGCTGAACTACTTGTGGCATTGGGAGTTGGTGTGCATCCAACATGACACAGCTTCAAGGGTGCACAAGAGGCCAGACCATGCAGTGGTCTCAGCACGAGTAAGTTATGTGAATAGGGAGAATGCGGGGTGGTTTTGGTGATACAGGTGCACAACCTCTTATCCGAAATTCCAAATAACGAAAAGCTCCGAATAGCGACATTTTTTCGGTCCTTGAAGAAAGGTCCTTGAAGACGTTCACCGAGGGCGGCCCGCAGAGGTGACAGCGGAACCTCCGGTCGGTCCTCGAAGAAAGGGGAACTAAATCCCCATTCATAAAAGAGAAGGTATATTGCGCGGGAGGGTTAATAATTGACAATATGCTGCTACCTGCCCGCTGAGTTAAAAAGTTCTCACAATACACAGTGTATCGTGAGTCTTGCGTGGGAAATTTTTAACTCAGTGGGCAGGGAGCAACAGATTGTCGCTCCCTTCAGTTTCACCCGACCTACACTCCTCTGCTTCCCGGCCATGTGTGTGACCCCTTCCCTCCCCTCTCCAGCTCCCCGCCCATTGCACCAGCGCGGGGGCTTTGCACTGTCTTCACGTCGGCGATGCCAGCAGCACAGTGCCAGTCACCGGAGACGTCAGGACCAACGGGACACCGACCCCCAGGCCCACTGCAAGCACGGAGATCCCAGAGACCCACAGCCAGCAGCAGCCCAGCCCCGTTCCAACCCCAGAGGAAAACTGCAAACTGGCCGGAGACGTCAGGACCACCAGAAGCCGCTCCCCGATGGGCCGCTACGGCAACAAGTGGCAGTTCGCCCACAGCCCGAGCTGCGCCCCCTCATCGGGACACCGACCCCCAGGCCCACTGCAAGCACGGAGATCCCAGATCAGCAACTCCAGCCCAGCCCCGCTCCAACTCCAGAGGAACACGCTCCCCGTAGGGGCAGAAGCTGATAGTGTGGAAGGTACGTCTTGTTCTTGGGGTCGCGCAGCTCGGGTTGTGGGCGAACTGCCACTTGTCGCCATAGCGGCCCATCGGGGAACGGATTCCTCTGGAGTTGGAGGGGGACGGGGGTGCTGTTTGATCGCACGTTGCTATCCCAGGGACAGGGAGACACAGCGGCTTTTGAGAATGGTGGGCAATCACTTCCAAAGTTCTGCCCACAGTCAGTACACCTCTCCTACACTTGTCTCCCGCACTAAGATCATCTCGCAGAGAATGATCCCAGCCTAACCCTCCCTATTCTCTCCTATTCTGCAAGAAAAAACTACATTGAAGACTCAAACTCACGATCGAGTAACTGCCGGGATCGAGGCGCAAACTCGCGACCTTGCGGATATGAGCCGAGCACTCTACCACTGAGCCAGCCGTTAAAATCTACGCTAAAAACCTTCCATTCCGAAAGCCGAAAAATTCCGAATTACGAAAAGTGTCCGGTCCCAAGGCTTTCGGATAAAAGGTTGTGCTCCTGTAGTAAGAGAACTGTAATATTATCCATCACCATGAAAGCACTCAAAGTAAGCCAGCGATTAGTTTAGAGATACAGCATGGAAACAGGCCCTTCAGCCCATCAAGTCCACACCGACCAGCGATCCCCGCACACATTAACACCATCCTACACACACTAGGGAACATGTACACATACACCAAGCCAATTAACCTACATGCCTGTACTTCTTTGGAGTGTGGGAGGAAACCGAAGATCTTGTAGAAAACCCACGCGGTCACGGGGAGAACGTGCAAACTCTGCACAGACAGCACCTGTGGTCGGGATAGAACCCAGGTCTCCAGAGCTGCAAGCGCTGTAAGGCAGCAACTCTATCGTGCTGCTCATTAGAGGAATAATTTGAGGAGGATTTGTTTAGTTTAGTACAGAGATGCAGTGTGGAAACAGTCCTTCGACCCACCAAGTCCACACTGACCATTGATCACCCATGTACTAGTTCAATGTCCTACACAACACAGGCACTTTACAGAAGCCAATTAACCAAAATCCTGCACGTCTTTGGAATGTGGGAAGAAACCAGGGCAGCCAAAGAAAACCCACGTGGTCACAGGGAGAACATACAACTCTGTACAGACAGCAGCCGTAATTAGTATTGAACCTGGGTCTCTGGTGCTGTAAGGCAACCACTCTACTGCCGTGCCACTGTGAGAGAAGAAAAACAAGAATAATGTCGACAAGAATGCAAAGTTTACATTCTTACTGTTCTTCTTAAAGCCCTCTCACTGGACTACAGAGAAAATCTGCATCCAAGTTGAACAATAACCATTACCTAAGGAATGCCAGATTCAGGATGGAACCCGGATCTCTGGCACTGTAAGGCAACAACTCTACCACTGGGCCACGATGCCGCCCCGAATCACATGCCCACAAACTTCCCTGATTCTCCAGACACCTACATATTTTAGTAGCAAGGTGTCGGCTAACTCACTATCCTTCACGTCTGTGATTTATGGGGATAAACCTGAGGGAAACCCCATGTGGTCATAGGGTGACCATGCAAACACTGCACATACTGTATCTACTGCCTGAGAAGTTACCTCTCTGCCTAAGCTATTGGTCTGCTGCCCTAACATCTTCATACATGGCTGGGTGTTGGATGTTCCTTGTGGCAGCTCCTATAATACACAGCAGGAGGACGGCATAAGCTGAAGGTGAAACATCAGTGTTTGATGTATGGTTGAGCCTGCGGGCACTTTTGTTCTCCATGCCCTGGCTGGCCTCCGCATTAGTTTTGCAAGCTCATAACGTTTATCCTTACAGATGGATAAAAATACTCAGGGGAAAAAAGCTAGGAAATGAACAATTAAAACTTCCAAGAATAGCATTGACTTTGACCATTACATAAATATTTGCTAGGGCTCTTTTTTGAGTCTTCACTATTTTTTGCACATAGTCCCATAATTTGTGATGCTACTCAATTAGAGGTGAATTTTCCTGGGGTCAGGGATGACTCGTGACTATGAGGACCAGGGACCCACAGAGCACAGACCCATCAGTCAGGCTGGGTCAGTTCAGTTTAGTTTATTGTCACATGTACCGAGGTACAATGAAAAGCTTTTGTCCCATGTTAACCAGTCAGATGAACGACCATCTACAATTACATTCCATCCATTTACAGTGTAGCCATGTAGATACATGGTAAGGGAATTGTGTTTAGTGCAAGGTAAAGCCAACAAAGGTCAAACCTCAGTCTGTCCTCAATAGTGGCACAGATCCAGCAACCTGGTCATCATCCATACTTATGGCATGGTCTATGTGGAGTTTGCAAGTTCTCCCTGTAACCTCATGGTTTCCCCCAAGTGCTGCAAATTCAATGTTCATATTGTTGTGGTTGTAAGCTATCCAAGTGGGACATAAGGTGTTGTTTGAAGATAGACACAATATGCTGGAGTAATTCAGCGGGACAGGCAGCATCTCTGGATAGAAGGAATGGGTGACGTTTCAGGTCGAGACCCTTCTTCAGACTGAGGAGACTTCTACAGATACACAATAGAACGCATTTCATCAGGATGCATTATAGCTTGGGTTTGGAAACAGCTCCATCCAAGACCGCAAGAAATTGCAGCGAATCGTGGACGCAGCCCAGACCATCACACAAACCAACCAACCAACCATCTTAAGAAGGGTCTCAACCCGAAACGTCATGCATTCCCATCTCTCCTGAGATGCTGCCTGTCCCGCTCAGTTACTCCAGCATTTTGTGTCAACCTTCCATTTATACCTTGCGCTGCCTCAGCAAAGCCAGCAGCTTAATCAGGGACAAGTCGCACCCTAGCCACTCCCTCTTCTCCCCTCTCCCAAAGGTGTAGGTAAAAGGTATTGAAGTATGAAAACGCACACCACCAGATTTGGGAACAGTTTCTTCTCAGCTGGTATCAACCTCTTTGGTGACCCTCAGACTATCCTTGATCGGACTTTGCTGGCTTTACCTTGCACTAAACGTTATTCCCTTATGTATCTATACACTGTAAATGGCTCGATTGTAATCATGTATTGTCTTTCTGCTGACTGGTCAGCACGCAACACCTCAGCATACTTGTCAATAAACTAAACTAACTAATGAATTTTGGATCTGCATTTTTATCCATATCACAAGATGATCATGCTGGAAGTACATGTGGGACTGAAAGAAACTTTCTGGAATTTGTTACAGCGTGGCTATCAAAGCAACCAAAAGAATCCAGGCTCATTCAGACTCCTTCAACCAACTCCGAGACTGAGGAAGGGTCCTGACCTGAAACGTCACCTATCCATGTCCTCCAGAGAGGCTGCTTGGCCCACTGAGTTACTCCAGCACTGTATTGTAGCAATATTGCAGCATCTCCAGTGCCTTGTGTCTCCCTCAACTCATGGCCTTTCCAAGTAACAATCCATTCTGAGTATCTGTGGAACTCAAAAATAAATGTCTAAGAAGCCAGTACCTGGCTCTTTGGATTATAGATTCAGTCCCGCACTGATCTATACTTGATGTACTTTTTTGTGGCCATTCTAAATACTCTCGCAGCATGAAATGGATGACTAAACCTACTGACTGATGCAATAATTGCTCTAAACGGAACACCATGCCCTATTTGTAATTAGTCATTTCCCTTGTGTTAAATACCAATGTTATGTTGAAGCCAATCATTCATAACTCGATCCGAGGGCTCACATTTTTCAACCATTTCATGCCTCCCTCACAGCTTGAGCTGGGAACTGATGTGGACCACAGGAAACCCTCTCATCGTACACATGGGCATTTTAAATGATGTTGGAGAGGAAGGAGGAAGGATATCATTTTGCAACATCACAATCTCAGAGCATTTTAAAGCCATTGAAATGTTACTAACATAAGTGAATGATTGGTGTAATCTAAGAAACAGGGCAGCAACTCTGCACACAGTAAAGTCACACACAAACTGCAAGATCATAACCATATCATTTGCTTTCATGATAATTAATAGGATAACGATAATTAACAGGAATCTCTGCGCTTTCTTTCAATTGTGCCAGAGATCTTTTACACATCTTTTGCAAATCATCTTCAGGGAGGTATGATTAAGTAATAGTCATAGATTCATTGAGTGATACATTGTGGAAACAGGCCCTTCAGCCCAACTCAGTTAGATAGAGCTCTAGGGGCTAGTGGAATCAAGGGATATGGGGAGAAGGCAGGCACGGGTTATTGATTGAGGACGATCAGCCATGATCACAATGAATGGCGGTGCTGGCTCGAAGGGCTGAATGGCCTCCTCCTGCACCTATTTTCTATGTTTCTATGAAACTTGCCCACACCGACTAAGATGATCCAGCTACACTAATCCCACCTGCCTGCATTGGCCCGTATCCCTCCAAGCCTGTCCTGTCCATGTACCATGTATGGAGAGAAGGCAGGTACGGGATACTGAGTGGGATGATCAGCGATGATCATATTGAATGGCGGTGCAGGCTCGAAGGGCCGAATGGCCTACTCCTGCACCTAATTTCTATGTTTCTATGTTTACCTGTCTAACTGTTTATTAAATGCCTCAACTACCTCCTCTTGCAGCTTGTTCCATACCCCCCACCACCCTTTGTGTGAAAACGTTACCCCTCAGATTCCTATGAAATATTTTCCCCTTCACCTTGAACCTATGTCCTCTGGTCCTCGATTGCCCTAATCTGGGGCAAGAGATTCTCTGCATCTATTCCTATCTTGATTGTGTACACCGCAATAAGATCAATGTCTTATATAATGTCTTATAATCTCAGAAAGCAAACACACGGCAAAACTCAAATCACAGAAGTCCATTTATGTGTGAATGACAGTGAATAAAAGTGCCCTTCACAATCACCGGATGTCCTATATCATATTACAGCCATTGACATACCATAAAACTATAATTACTGACTCAATCACAATGTAAGCACAGTGGTAGAGTTGCTGCCTTAATGCCGGTGACCTGTGTTTGATCTGACTTTGAGTTTGTACGTTTAGTTTAGTTTAAAGATACAGCACATAAACAGGCCCCGTCAGCCCACCAGCTAATCAGCCAACCAGTTATCCCCACACATTAACACTATCCTACACACACAAGGGACAATGTTTACATTTATCAGGTCAATTAGCCTATAAATCTGCACATCTATGGAGTGTGGGACAAAACAGAAGATCTCGGAGAAAACCCACGCAGGTTATGGGGAAATTGTACAAACTCCATACAGACAGACCCCGTAGTCGGGATTGAAACCGGGTCTCTGGCGCTGCATTGGCTATAAGCCACCGTGAATGCCATGGATCTCCCCGTGACCTGCGTGGATTTTCTCCTGGTGCTCCGGTTTCCTGCCACACTCCCTCAGGAGTTATGGGGAGAAGGCAGAAGTATAGGAGGGAGAGATAGATTAGCCATGAATGAATGGCGGAGTGGACTTGATGGACCAAATGGCTTAATTCTGCTCCTATCATTTATGAACTTATGAAGATACTTTTGTTGACTGTCTCACCTAACAGTGACATCTCAGCATTGCGGCTCTCTCAGCTTGCATGAAATGCTCATGTCTCTGGAGTGGGTCCTGAAGATACAACATTCCCACTCAGGGATATGTCCATAACTGAGCAATATGGCTCCCAATGTGTGAAATAAAGACGTGCAGATGCTGGTTACCCTGCCGTGCTTAGTCCTGCTGCCGTTCTTTCCTCCCCCCCCCCCCCCACCCTCTCCAAACTCCCATCAGTCTGAATGTTGAAGTGATTGTGCAGTTTGTCTGTGAAATGCGTGTGCTGGTTGATTGTGCAGTATGCGTGCTGCTTATGTTTGTTGATTGTGTCCCTTTTTAAAAAGCTACTGTAATGCGCCTTTTTAAATTGCCCCTCGGGGACGAATAAAGTGCTTTGAATTGAATTGAATTGAGTCTGTAGAAGGGTCCCAACCCCAAATGTCACCTATCCATGTTACTCCAAACATACTGCCTGACCTGTTGAGTTACTCCAGTACGTTATGTTGGGTAACTGGTGAATAAAAGCCCCTAAGATTTTCCTTTAAGCTTTTGGATTGAATGAATGAATGAATGATTAAGTTTATTGGCCAAGTATTCACATACAAGGAATTTGCCTTGGTGCTCCACCTGCAAGTGACAACATGACACACAGTGACAGTTAGGAATGATACATAAAACATTAAATATTAATAATAAAACATTATTGATTAAACATGTGAATTAAATAAAATACCAGAGCAAAAGGAGGCTACAGATTTTTGGTTATTGAATAGAGCAACTACTCGTGGAAAAAAAGCTGTTTTTATGTTTGGCTGTGGCAGCTTTGACAGTCCGGAGTCGCCTTCCAGAGGGAAGTGATTCAAAGAGTTTGTGGCCAGGGTGAGAGGGGTCAGAGATGATCTTGCCCGCTGGCTTCCTGGCCCTTGCAATGTACAGTTCATCAATGGAGGGAAGGATGTAGCCAATAATCTTCTCTGCTGATCGGACGATTCGCTGCAGCCTCCAGGTGTCGTGCTTGGTGGCTGAGCCAAACCAGACCATGTTGGAGATTTAAGAAGCAGATAGACAGGTACATGGATAGGACAGGTTTGGAGGGATATGGACCTGATGCAGGTGGGATTAGTGTAATGGTCGTGCTAATGGGGTCATACAAAACTATTTCTTCGTCTGATTGAAAAAGACTTTGAGCAAGTTTATGTTAAGATACTTCCATCCCTTCATTATACACCCATTTTATGACTCCAACTTAGTTCTTTAAAATAAGTGGGGCAATTTCCAAATGGCTTGTTCTCCATTTCTCTCTGATGCTTCATCTGTTTCCAATCCTTTTAGCCATTCTTTAATCATACTCAAGCCAGCTATTAATATATTTTCATGTTCAATATGACAAACTAATGATTTAGCGGTTATGATGCTGAGCTTTACAAACCATCTGCACTCACTTAAATCCTGGCCGCACCTCGTGCTGAAACAGTCACCAGCAGAGTAACGACCAGAAACACACCAGAGGCATAGAATAGTAAGATTAAACGAGAACTTACCAGTTCGAAGTTTGATCTGTATTTTGTGAGGAGTTACGATGAGGGATTACGTGAAGAACCCGTTCAGCACGCATGCGCGACATACTTCAAAACAGCGGTGTGGAATCACAGATAGACACAGTTATTGAAATAAATATAGTAAAGGAAAGGAGAACTTAAATACCAGTTGATCTCTATAATTGAGGGTGGGAGCGGAGGGCACGTAATCCCTCATCGTAACTCCTCATAAAATACAGATCAAACTTCGAACTGATAAGTTCTCGTTTAATCTTACTATTTTACTTCGGAGTCACGTGAGTGACTACGTGAAGATTTTAAAGCTCTGTGATTTCAAACCGTGTAACAGTTCATACTTCACTCGCTGCCGAAGTCATTCGAGGGAGGAAGTATGTTAACGTAATCAACCATGAATCTGTTTGTAAAACAATAATGGTGTTTATTAACAATAACAAAAAACTTTTGAAGCGATATATTTGATATATTTACAAAGCGTTTTAAGTCCACAATAGAACCTAAAACGGAATGGATTATATTTGGAATAATAGTAGAAGATATCAATTTAAATAAAGACCAAAACGTTTTTTTAAATTATGGGTTAATAATTGGAAAGAAATTGATACTTAAATTTTGGAAAAATACAACCATACCAACTGTTAAAATGTGGATTAGGAATATGATGGACATAGCACGTCTTGAAGAAATGAGACTCCGACTAATAGATAAATATGACCAATTCTTAAGGAGTTGGTCTCCTTTCATTGACTTTTTGGAATCATGTGATGCAGCGGTACCATAAAGATTGCTGATTTCAGTTCATGACGCGGATAGATCTCCATCTCCAAATACAGATTTGAAAAATTCTCTTTTAAGGGGACTTCTCTTCTATTTCTACTTTCTACTTTTTCTTTTTTTTATATACACACGTTTTTCTATTCTCTACCATCTATTTTTCCTCTTTTTCCCCTTTCTATTGTTTTCTTTTTCTTGTCTTACTTCACATCAGTCACATCAAATCAGTAACAAAATCGGCCTACTATCACCTCAAAAACGTAGCAAGATTAAGAGGACTCATGTCAGCTCAAGACTTAGAAAAACTTGTACATGCCTTTATTAATAGCAGGCTAGATTATTGTAACGGCCTCCTTGCAGGTCTTCCTAAAAAAACTGTAAGGCAGCTACAGCTTGTTCAGAACGCTGTTGCTAGAGTTCTAACAAAGACCAAAAAATTTGAACACATTACACCAATTCTTAAATCCTTACATTGGCTCCCTGTATGTCAGAGAATTGATTTTAAAATCCTGCTGCTCACCTATCAATCACTACATGGTTTAGGACCAAAGTATATCACTGACCTGCTTCCACTATATAAGCCTTCTAGACCGCTAAGATCTTCTGAAACCAATCTGTTAGTGATTCCCAGAGTAAATACAAAACATGGGAAAGCAGGATTTAGTTACTATGCAACAAATAGCTGGAATAAACTTCCTGAAGATTTAAGACTTGCCTCAACTTTGACCACTTTTAAAACAAGACTGAAACTTTTATGTTTACTTTAGCTTTCAGCTAAATCTTAACTACATTGCACTTTTAACTTTTGCACTTTTTATAATGCATTTTTAATTTTGCTTTTCTTTTCTTTTAGTTCTATTTTATTTCATTTTATTATTTCATTTTATTGTATGACATGTTTTTATGTGAAGCACTTTGAGTCTGCCTCGTGTATGAAATGTGCTATATAAATAAAGTTGCCTTGCCTTGCCTTGCCTTCCCTTCTCAAAACATAAAAGTAGAGGTTGTACATAGAATGGATTACGATATGACATAGTTGGCACCTAAAATTAGGTTCCACTATACTGTTTTGTACTGTATTAACTTCTAATAAAATAAACAAAACATTTAAAAAAAACACACAAAAAAAAAAACAATAACAAAAAACAAAATGCTCCCCCGGGCTTAAATTATATATTTGCAGATTCTAATATTTTCTCTGCAAACGATACAGGTTCTGCCAACGGCTTGTTATGAAAAGTTTGGAACATTTTCTCCCTAGACCACCCCGCTGTAGCCAGGATGTGGTCCATAGGCATGTCCATCCTCGCCATTGTGGATGCTGCCCTGGTGGAGTGAGATTTATACACGTTAGTATTTACCCCAGCAGCTCCCAGAACCTGCTTGAGCCATCTTGAGATAGTTTGGCTCGTCACCCAACCATGAGGTTTCTTGTGGCTGACCCATGAGGCTTTTTCTCTCCCTCTGGGATTTCTTGTTGTGTCGATGTAATTCAATAAGTGGGTCATGACACATAACCGTGGTTCAGGTGGGTAAGCCCGGAATTCCATGACTGGACCTGATGTTCCTGGTCTGCTCTGTTTGACCAGCCCCTGAATGGTGAATGAGACACGGTCTGGTGCTATAACCATATTGTCCAATCGTAGTAGATGGAGGGACTGGACTCTTTGTGCTGAGACAAGTGCCATCAGCATGACCGTCTTCAGGGTTAATTGTTCCAGGGTGAGGGACCTGGTTGGTGACCATCCCTTTAGTTATGTGAGGACCACACTGACATCCCAGATTTGGGTGTACCTAGGTCTGGGGGGATTAGAGTTAAATATGCCTCTCATGAGCTTGATCACCAGCGGGTGGGACCCCATGGCCTGTTGTCCTGGTGCCTGAATTAAGTAGGCTGACAGAGAACTTCTGGCTGTATTCGGTAGGCGGTTCCGGTAGGCGGCGCGGCTCTGGCCAGCAGCGGCATCTGCAGTCTGTCCGCGTTTTTATTATTTTCTGTCTGTGTTTTAATGTAGTTTTTGTTATTTTTTGTTGGGGTGTGTGTGTGGGGGGGTGGGAGGGGGGGGGAAACTTTTTAAATCTCTCCCTGCACTGGAGACCCGACCTTTTTCTCGTCGGGTTTCCGTTGTCGTTGGGGCCGCAACGAGGAGCGGCCTCCAACAGGAAGAAGCCGTGGACTCTGGTGCTACTCACCGTCGCCGTCGCGGGGCTGGCCGAGTCCGGAGCGGTTGGAGCGGTGGAGGAGCGCTGCTGCTGCTGCTGCTGATGCTGCCGATGCCGCTGCTGAGTCGGAGGCTGCTGCTGCGGGTCTGCGGACAGCGGCGCCGGGAGCCCGCGGATCCCTGGAGAGAGACCGCTTTTCGGGGCTCCTGCAACGGCGAATTCTCCTGCCCGAGTTGCGGGGTTGAAGAGCTCCTGGAGCGGGGCCTAACACCATTGCCCCGCGCGGCTGGAACGGCCGCGGGACTTTGCGAGCGCACACCGGGGGCTCCAACACCAAGACCCGGTGTGCGACCTCGCACCACCCGGCGTGGCTTCAATGGCCGCGGGACAATCGCCATCGCCAGCCGGGGGCTTTGACTTTGACTCTGACATCGGGGGGGGGGAGAGTGCAGTGGAGAGATAAGGTTTTTTTGGCCTTCCATCACAGCTATGTGATGGATGTTTATGTAAAATGTAATTATGTTGTGTCTGGGTCTATTTGTGTGTAATGTATGGCTGCAGAAACGGCATTTCGTTTGGACCTCTAGGGGTCCAAATGACAATTAAATTGACTCTTGACTCTTGATTAATGGCGCTGTAGCTGAGTCCTTCATTGTGGTGAAGGCCTGCCAGGAACTTCAGTACATTGGTTACAGTTGTAGTTGAATATGTAGTTCCTGTATTCGAACAGTATCTTTCCCACTTCTTGATGTTTGCCAAGTATTGTTTCCTTGTGGATATGCGGTGGGATGCTGTCATTGTGTGATGGTGTTTTCTGACAATCCCAAGCCCAGCAGTGGTCTTTTTAAAATCTGCAACCCAGGAGTTTAATTTTATCGTGGCATGGATGGCTTATGCCTGATACCGGGTGAGTTAATAAGTCTGGGCTACTGGGAAAAGTAATTGGGGTTTCGATGACCATGTCAAGGACCACTGGGAACCATGGCTGTGTAGGCCAGTCGGGTACCATCAAAATACCTGAGTCCATCTGCATTTCGCGTAGTACCCGACTGATGAGGCAGAAGGGAGGAAAAGCATAAAAGAAGAATTTTCACATGATATCGACTTTATTCCGCCCATATGGTTAATATAGGCCACCACCGTGGTATTATCTATTTGTAAACAAACATGCAAGTGATGCATATTTGTTGAATATGCTTTTAAACCATAAAATGCTCCCAACATTTCCAGATAATTTATGCCCAGTGTCTGCAGTAACGATGACTCTAGATTAGTCCAAATACCGCCTGTGCTGGATATAGTATTAGTTGCTCCCCAGCCTTGAGCACTGGCATCTGTTTGAATAATTAACGTAGGGTTAATGATGATGATAGGGCTGGAACTATGCCAAATGTTCCCTACCCACCACTGTAATTCTGATATTGCTTCAGTGGGTAATTTCATGACTCGGTCAAAGTGACCTACATGTCGTTTTAGTGCCTGCACTTTTGCTCTTTGTAAGTTTTGGTAGTGCAGAGGTCCAAATTGTGTAGCTGGAAATGCTGCTACCATTTTTCCAATTACTCTTGCCTCTTGTCGAATGGTTGGTCAATCGTTGACCATTAAATTGTTACATGTTTGTGCCAATTCTGCTGCTTTCTCTTTTGGCAAGGTTACAGACATGTAGACCGAGTTAATTGTGAATCCCAGATAGTCCATGGTTGTGGATGGCGTCAACCTCGATTTATCTGGATGTAAGACGAATCCCAAGGTTTCAAACAATTGCTTGGTAGCTGATATAGCCAATTCCATGGTTTTGCCTACTATTAAGATATTATCAAGATATGCCATGACAATGTGTTTTTGTTTTCTTAATATTGCCAAGGCTGGTTTTAATATCTTGGTAAATAATCTTGGGGCTGATGTTAACCCATTAGGCAACGCTTTAAACTGCCATTGTTGCCCCATCCAGGTAAATTTCAGGTATCTGCGATGATCCTTTTGAATGGGTACTGAATAGTAAGCATATTTTCGGTCGATGCTTGCCATGAAGTATTCTTTGGAAATCAGTTGTTTGGCAGTTACAAATGTTTCCATTTTGAAATGTATACCCTTAACATACATATTTAGTGAGGTTAAGTCAATGATGATGTGACATCCACCATCTTTTTTGGTTTTAGTGAATATATTTGAGACAAATTCCAAGGGTTCATGTTTGGTTTTTTCAATGATACCCTTTGTAAGTAGCCTCACCAGTTCTGCTTGGCCCTCTCGTTTTTCTTTAACTGAGAGGGTAAAGACCCTTTGGGGTGTATGCTGAACTGGTGGCATGTTTTCTTGAACAAATTCTATTTTGCAACCACGAATGCTGTTGAGTATATATTTATCATTCGTGATAGACCTCCATGCTTCCACAAACAGGTGTAATCTCCCCCCTGTTAGTACAGATCCCCCACTTTTTATATGCTGGTAGGAACCAGACCCACCTACCTCCATGGTTATGGGTGTTTCTTCTGTTTCTTCGTTGGACGATGTGTTGTCTGATGTGCTGCTGGTTGGGGGTGGCACATTTTCCATGGGGTCCACTCTGGGCCCTGGCCTAAAAAAGGCTTTTGGGGGTAATGTGCGGACCCCGAGCTTTCACCAGTCCCATGAGGCTGACGTCGACTGGTGGACGCGGTGGGGTACTGCCGTCTGGGTTTTGTGGCCCTGCTCATCCCGGGGCCTGCCCTCATGAGGCCAAATGTTTTGGACTCTTCTTCCAGGTCCTTCACTTTTTTAGAGAGGTCCTTGCCGAAGAGCAGGATTTGTGGCTCTGAGGCCGGTGTTTTGCACAATCCTGCGAATTTCGGGTTGAGGGCAGGTCTTATTATCTCCTTACGGAGGTTGTTTATCTCGAATTGGGTGTTACACAGCAGAGCTAATGTATCCTGCTGGTTTGTGGTCATATCCACCCCATCCATGGAACGAGCATAAGACGTTCCGTCTGACGTCAGGAGCCTGAGAATCCGCTGTAATTTTAGTTCTTGGTTGCGGATGTTCTGCCCAACGTACCGCCACATTTGGCTGTTGACGGCCGGCACGTTGAGCGAAGCGCAGTTTTCTGGGGCCGAATACAGCTCTAGTGCCTCATTGACTACCTGCTCTTGTAGGGGTTTGAAGGACAGGTAGTCTACACTGGCCGCCAGTTTTGGCTCTAATGGCCGTCCTGCTCGTGGAGCTGCCACGGAGCGGTTGACCACACCCAGCAGCTCTTCCTGGTCCTGTACCCCAAGCGTACTCCCGACATCTTCGGCCAGTGACCCCTCTTCTTGACCAGCCCAGCCCTGGTCGCCAACGCTGCCCTCGGCTGAGGGGGAAGCGATGGGCAGTGCCTTGTGAGGCACTGTGGCGGGAGTACCTGAACTCCCTTGGCGAGACTGCTCCAGCTCCCGAAGCAAGTTTCGCTGGAGCATTTGCTCCATGAGCCGCTCCATGCGGTTCAGGCGGCTGTGTCTGCCGCTCTCGGGCTGCGAGACGTCCTCGTCCGAGAAGTGTCGGACATTACCGGCCGGTGTGTCTTCCGTGTAGATTTACATCCAGCCCGCTGCTACTGCGCTAGCGGCACTGGGCTCAGCTCGGTGTCAGGAATAGTGGACCGCAGGGTGTGCGTGTGCGGTCCTGCCGCCTCTCGCCCCCCACTGATGGAACGCTCCTCTGTTGGAGTCGATCGGGGGGTGGTCTTTTTTGCTTGCCTTGTTTTGCTCATGTTCCAGTTGTCTCCACCTGGTGAGACAAAACAAAGCAACGTTTTTCGAATACAAGTCTTTTTAAGCTTGTAGCGGGAGCGCCCTGGACTCCCGTTCGTCGCTGTTGCACTGCGTGAACACTCATGTCGCGCATGCGTGCTGGACGGGTTCTTCACATAGTCACTCACGTGACTCCGAAGTAAAATCATGGAATGACGCATCACTGAAGGAGGCACTTGGCCCATTGTAGCTGTACCATCCCTTAGAACATACAAGATAGCGCAGTACATCATCGGTGCCCCGCTCCCTGCCATGGATGCCCTCCACCGAAAACGGTGTCTGAGACGGGCTGGGAAGATCATCAAAGACCCCTCACACCCCAACCATGGACTGTTTGCCCTCCTCCCATCAGGGAGCCTCGGGTCACGTACTAGTAGGATGAGGAACAGCTTCTACAATAATACAATCACATTACTGAACTCAGAGTCCCGACGATAGATTTCTCCAGTCCCTCCGTCCCCATTGTTTAATTATTCTGTATTTTTTGATTATTCTGTATCTTCTCTCTTTCTATTTTTTTTTAATTTCTTTATGCACAACTACTACGGACTGACGCTAAACTGTATTTCGTTGTACTCATACTTGTATTTGTGCGATGACATTAAAGTTGAATTGAATTGAATACAGCACAGGAATAGGTCCTTCCGTCCAGAAAGTTTGTGTCGAACATGATGCCAAGTTACTGATCTCATCTCATAGAATTATGGAGTTATAGGGTGATACAGTGTGAAAACAGGCTTTTCGGCCTAACTTGCCCACACCAGCCAACATGTCCCAGCTACACTAGCCCCACCTGCATCAGGTCCATATTCCTCCAAACCTGTCCTATCCATGTACTTGTCTAACTGCTTCTTAATTCTGCTTTACATGATCCATATCCCTCTATTCCCTGAACGTTGATGTGCCTATCCAGCACCCTTTCAACCACCACTTTTGTCTGTGCCTCCACCACCACCCCTGGCAATGTGTTCCTGGCTCCCACTACTCAGTGTCTAAAAAACTCACACCAGACGTCCCCATTAAACCTTCTCCCTCTCACTTTACAGCTACGCCCTCTAATGCCTCTCGCCATTGTATATACTTACAAAATTCTTAAGGGGTTGGACAGGCTAGATGCAGGAAGATTGCTCCCGATGTTGGGGAAGTCCAGGACAAGGGGTCACAGCTTAAGGATAAGGGGGAAATCCTTTAAAACCGAGATGAGAAGAACTTTTTTCACACAGAGAGTGTTGAATCTCTGGAACTCTCTGCCGCAGAGGGTAGTTGAGGCCAGTTCATTGGCTATATTTAAGAGGGAGTTAGATGTGGCCCTTGTGGCTAAGGGGATCAGAGGGTATGGAGAGAAGGCAGGTACGGGATACTGAGGTGGATGATCAGCCATGATCATATTGAATGGCGGTGCAGGCTCGAAGGGCCGAATGGCCTACTCCTGCACCTAATTTCTATGTTTCTATGTTTCTATCAAGTCCCCCCTCATTCTCTGACATTTCAAAGAAAACAATCCAAGTCTATCCAACGTTTCCCTGTAGCTGAAACCCTCTAATCCAGGCACATTGTGACCAGCTTCCTTTGCACTAGCTCCAAAGCCTCCACCACAGAACTGTTGGGTTTGAAACATACGCTCTGTTTAGAATCACTCTTCTGTCCTTTGCCCTTCTTCAGTCTTCCTGTTGGACCAAACAGGTGAATGAGCTTCCCCCTCTCTTTCTGCAGTGCCTTAGGGATCATCACCACCGGCTGCGTGTGAAAGTTCACCGTATCCAGACCTTTAGTATTCCTATCACCGATAAATACGATACTCTGCAAAGCACATGGGAACTAAAATCTATAAAGCTCCTTTCATGTTTTGTGTTCTCTGGATATTAAAAGAAAACATTTCACAGCCAGTGAAGTCCAGTCACTATTTGTCATGGGCAGAGCCAATATATGCACAGCATGGTCCTATGTACAGCAAAGGAAGTGAATGAATGATGACTCTGTTTTCAATGGTTCCGGCAGTGTGAAGAAATGTTGGCCAAGGGTTCGGGAAAACATACTAATTCTCTGGAAACACATCCATGAGATGTTTGCCATCCATTTGCGATGTCAGATAGAACGGGTGTCGAGGGTTATGGGGAGAAGGCAGGAAAATTGGATTAGGAGGCAGACGTCAGCCATGATTGAATGGTGGTGTAGACTCGATGGGCCGAGTGGCCTAATTCTACTCCTATAACTTGTGAACTTGTGAACCTCATATGCAAGTATCTTTTTGGAAAGTACAACGCTGCTTCAACAATGCGAAGAGGTTTCATCCTATGCTCAGCCACCCTCACTTCCCAAGTCCATTCGCAGTTGTTCATAACTTCATAAGTTTTAGTTTGTAGAGATACAGCGTGGAAACAGGCCCTTCGGCCCACTGAGTCCGTGCCGACCATCGATCCCCGTACACTAGCACAATCCTACACACACGAGGGAGGATTTACAATTTTGACCTAAACCTGCAAACCTGTACGCCTTTGGAATGAGGGAGGAAACCAGAGCACCCGGGGAAAGCCCATGTGGTCACGGGGAGAACGTGCAAACTCCGTACAGACAGCACCCGTAGTCAGGATCGAACCCAGGTCCCTGGTGCTATAAGGCAGCAACTCTACCACTGCACCACTGTGTTACCCTATTTGTAGAATGATGGACGCCTACCTTGTAGAATGATGCCATTTGGCCCATCAAGTCTACTCCTCCATTCAATCATGGCTGATCTATCTTTCACTCTCCACCCATGTTCCTGCCTTCTCCCCACAACCTCTGACACCCTTAGTTTACACTTTCACTTATTGGCAGTGAATGAGGAGTCACGGGTTAATGGGGACTATTGGAGGAATGGGTAGATCTTTGCTTTCTCTTGTGCCAATGGCTGCAGAAGGTGGTTGTGGGGTGGAAGGGGATGGGGAGCTGTGGAGAGGAGAGCAGCTGCAGATTGTAGTTAGCTGGTGGTAACGTAATGAACCGTGAAGCTCCCACAAGCATTGCAGGGAGAAAAGTGTCTGGTGATGCATCAGGATTGTGTTGCTGCCCCAGCTCCTTGAATCAGACTGTATCGGAGTTCTGTGTTCAGTTTCTGTCAACCCTGCTGTCGTCAAGCTAGAAAGATCGCAGAGAAGGTGTTCAAGGACGTTGCCAGGTCTTGAGGGCCTCGGCTATAGGGAGAGGTTAATGGGCCTGTCCCACTTAGGTGATTTTTCAGTGGATTGCTGGCGGCTGTCAAGTTGCCGGCAGTCGCCTGCAAAACCGGGAACTGGAAAGGCGACTGTCAGAGTGGAACACGCACACACACACACACACATCGCAAAGGCGGGGGCCGGGGAAAGCAGGGGGGGAGCGCTGTCTGAAATTCACACAGTGTAAAGCCAAGGTGATACAGACACACACTGCGATGGACAGGAAGGTTAAGACGGCTAGCACAGTGTACGGTAAGTCCTTTAAAAGAGGGGGGGGGGGAGAAGGAGGGAGAAAGAGTGGAGACACTTTTAAGAAGCCAGACAACTTTTAATAAGCCAGAGATACACAGCTGTGAAGTTTAGTGGGCATTTAACATTACCAGTCAGTTTTCCTTGGTTCTTAAAACGCGTGCTTACGTTTTTTCCCCCAATGAGCCAATGAAAGTGCCCGGTCAGCAAAGGCGATGAACTAAAACTACCTACGACTACCTCGACTACCCGATACTACATGGTGACCCCACTACAACTGTACCTACGACTACAGGATTATTGATTTTCTCCACGGTGACCAATTTTTGGTTGCAAAAAATGTTTCAACGTGTTGAAAAATTTGCTGCGACCATACTGAGGCCGCGACTGGTTCCCAGAATGCGGGAACTCCTCGCGACCATGAAGGAGATTCACCAGAGACCACCAGCGAACATGTGGTGACCATGTGGTGATCATGAAGCGAGCGCAGAGTCTCCTGCACTCGCCTAAAAGGTCACCTAGGTGGGACAGGCCCTTAAGACTTACTTGGAGCGAAGGAGAAAGAGGGGTGATCTTGCAGAGTTGTATGAAATCATGAGGGGAATAGATAGGCCCAAAATCTTTTATCCAGGTTAGTGGAATCAAGAACCAGAGGACATAGGTTTAAGGTGAGAGGGGAAGGATTTGACAGGAATCTGAGAGGCAACATTTTCACAGTTGAGGCAAATAATATAACAACATGTCAAATACATTTTTACAGGTACATGGATAGGAAACGTTTAGAGAGATATGGGCCAAGCATGGGGATGTGGGACTAGAGTAGATGGAGCATCTTGGTCGGCATGGACAAGTTGAGCTCAAGGGCCTGTTTACACAATAGAGAATAGACAATAGGTGCAGGATGAGGCCATTTGGTCCGGTCAAACCAGCACGTGCTGCATGACCCTATTACTGCAGACAACATGTGCGGTTCCTCCTCTACAGCTCCAATATTGTGTGGAACTCAGCAGACACCCCATTCATTCTAGATGTCTCCAGACCAACCATGCTTCCGAAGAGAAGGTAAGACACAAACTGTTAGAGTAACTCAACGGGTCAAGCAACATGTGTTGGAAGTAACAGCTGGTTTATACCAAAGATAAACACAAAATGCTGGAGTAACTCAGCGGGACAGGCAGCATCTTTGGAGAGAAGGATTGGGTGACGTTTTGGGTCGAGGCCCTTTTTCAGGGAAGAAGCTGAAGAAGAGTCTCGACCTGAAACATCACCCATTCCTTCTCTCCAGAGATGCTGTCTGTTATTCCAGCATTTTGGGTCAAGCAACATCTCTGGAGAAGGTACACAAAATTGCTGGAGAAACTCAGCGGGTGCAGCAGCATCTAGGAGCGAAGGAAATAGGCAACGTTTCGGGCCGAAACCCTTCTTCAGACTGATGGGGGGTAGGGGGGAGAAGGAAGGAAAAGGGGAGGAGGAGGAGCCCGAGGGCGGGGGGATGGGAGGAGACAGCTCAAGGGTTAAGGAAGGGGAGGAGACAGCAAGGGCTAGCAAAATTGGGAGAATTCAATGTTAATGCCATCCGGACGCAAGGTCCCCAGGAATATGAGGTGCTGTTCCTCCAATTTCCGCTGTTGCTCACTCTGGCAATGGAGGAGACCCAGGACAGAGAGGTCGGATTGGGAATGGGAGGGGGAGTTGAAGTGCTGAGCCACCGGGAGTTCAGGTTGGTTATTGCGGACTGAGCGGAGGTGTTCGGCGAAACGATCGCCCAACCTACGCTTAGTCTCCCTTACTCTCCCAAACATCTCTGGAGAACTTGGATAGGTGACTTTTTGGGTCAGGACCCTTCATCAGACTGTTTGTATCCAGACTGACCCGCTGAGTTACTCCAGCATTTGTGTCTTTCCTTGGTATACCACAGCCAATAATGGACCATTGTGGGCTCCACCTTTCCTTGACCATCGGTGATGGTTTTGATTTATCCTTTTCATACCTTTCATTCATTTGTTCTTTGTACCTTTTCAGACCCCTAGCTTCTCTTTCCCCTGACTGTCAGCCTGAGGAAGGATCTCGATCAGAAACGTCCCCTATTCTGTTCCTCCAGAGATGCTGCCTGACCTGTTGAGTTACTCCAGCATTCTTGTGTCGATGTGCAACACCTGCAGTTCCTTGTTTCGAGCATCTGGAGGGGATCCTCAGTCGCCGATAAGAAAGACTGTGGCATGTTAATCTTGAGTCCCATGCCACACAGAATCCGAATGATGCCTTTCCTAGTGGAAGGCAAGAAAGTAGTTGTCGTGCCCTGCATTCTGTGAGTAGGGATACAGCACAGAAACAGGCCCTTCGGCCCACCGAGTTTGTGCCGACCAGCGATCCCCATACACTAACACTATCCTACACACACTAGCGACAATTTACACTTATACCAAGCCAATTAACCTACAAACCTGTACGTCTTTGGAGTGTGGGAGGAAACCAGAGATCCTAGAGAAACCCCACGCAGGTCATGGGGAGAATGTACAAACTCCGTACAGACAGCGCCCGTAGCCAGGATCGAACCTGAGTCACTGACGCTGTAACACCGCAACTCTACCGCTGCGCCACCGTGCCTCTCTTAGCAGTTTTGCTAAGTTGGGGCAACCCACTCACAAGTCATTAGCGTTGCGTTCTGATGTAAATCTTACTGCAAAACCTGATTTATACATTCAAAAGATGCACTCGCTGCTCCATAAAGGTTTACACACAAGCAGCAAAAACAAGCCCAAGTTATAGCCTGCATTATGGGTCTAACGCCCAGGCAGGCTGACAGCTTTAGTGAATTCTGTCCTCGCTTGCAACCCAAATCCTTGTACTCAAGTGCAAGAAGGAATTCATACACGACTCCTACAGGGGAGGCACGCTGGTGCAGTAGTTGCTGCCTTACATCACCAGCGACCCAGACTAGTTGATCCTGACTATGGGTGCTGTCTGTATAGAGTTTGTACGTTCTCCCCGTGACCTGCGTGGGTTTTCTCTGGGAGCCCAGGTTTCCTCCCACACTCCAAAGACATTTAGATTTGTAGATTAATTGGCGTATACAATTCTAAATTGTCCCTCGAGTGTGTAGCACAGTGTTAGTGTATGGGGATCACTGGACGGCAAAGACTTGGTGGGCCGAAGGGCCTGTTTACACACTGTGTCTCTCAACTAAAAGACCCCATCAGTGGGTATTTTTTAGGCAGAGATAGATGGATTCTTGATTAGTACAAGTGTCAGTAGTTATGGGGTGAAGGCAGGAGAATGGGGTTAGGAGGGAGAGTTAGATAAGCCATGATTGAATGGCAGAGTAGACTTGATGGGCCTAATTCTGCTCCTATCACTTATCACATTATCAATAGCTTTATGCAAAGGCATGAAATAACAAGGGAGCTTGTCCCCTTCGCAAAGAAAGAAACCCACGTCAAGGACTTCAGTTGAGTCTGGACCCGAAACGTCACCCATTCCATCTCTCCAGAGATGCTGCCTGAGCCGCTGAGTTAATCCAGCTATTTGTGTCTATCTTCAGCTTAAAGCAGCATCTGCAGTTCCTTCCTACACACTTCAGTTCAGCGTTTGTTTCTTCTGGTATCAACAGTCCCGTAGACAATGTCTGTCAGCGTGGGGGATTTTTGGGAACTGCAGTGCATTCTCAGTGCTACAGCCCATCACTTCCAGCAATTATTCAGCTGGCTTCCTTTAGGCTGCCGTTCATCCATCACTCTCTTACAATAAAGACATTCTGCTGCCCTGATGTCTCCCTGATCTGTACGCCAATCATGCATGTTTCAAGATTTATTCCTCTTGGATGTTTTGTTGCAAGATGGTAACTTATCCTTCCATCAGTCTTGTCGTTCAGCTTCCTCCATTGTGCAGGCTATAAGTAACTACAGATGGGCCTTTATTGGAACAGGATGGAACATAAAAATGGGGAAGTCTTGCACTGGGACCTGAGACCACACCTGGACCATCCTGTACACTGCTGCTCTTCTTATTTAAGGAAGGATACCCTTGCATGAGAGGATCATTGGAGGACTGAAGTTCGGATATATTTACAGGATTGTATAGCAATCCGAGGGGTAACTTTCAGGCAGAGAGTGATGGGTGTATGGAACGAGCTGCCAGAGGAGGTAGTTGAGGCAGGGACTATTGCAACGTCGAAGAAGCAGTTAGACCGGTACATGGATAGGACAGGGATATGGGCCAAATGCAGGCAAGTGGAACTAGTGTTGCTGCTGTGGGAAAGTTGGGCCAAAGGGCCTGTTTCATCTCTTCTGCTTCTAATTCTGCTTGTTACTCCACAACCGCCAACAGCTGGGCTATGTCGTGCAGGTCACGCTTGCATGGGCACTGGTTGCAAAAGGGACATTTAGATGTTTATGTGGGCAAGTTTGATGAGATGATCCATGTCCAGGTTGTCGAGCTATGACTTCAAGAGTGACATGGTTGGTGCACATCTGGTGGTATCTTGAAGTCTGTTCCACTATGGGATAGTCCATGGATATAGTGACTGTAGATCGCTGTTTTTGTTTGCTCTAATTCTAGTATAAATAAAGTGACCCGAGGACTGTCTTGTAGATATCTGGGTATTGGATTGAATGAGGTGAGATAAGTTACAGGGGATGATGCCAATCCTTGTAGACGGTACATAAATGGGCTTTGGTCTGTCTTGACTCCAGCCACTCCCAGCCAAGCCGATTTAACATATTGGAAACACTTGACTGTCTTGTATGACTAAGATTCAATGGAAGAGAGAGTTAGAAGTTAGGATCTACTTATGTTCAGTAAAGGTTTGCTGGGTTGAATTCTGGGAAGGAGTAGTTGTATGGGGAAGGGTAATGTAGGCTGGGCTTAAACTAGTGGAGTTTAGAAGAATATATGAAATACTGAGGGGCCACTTGACAAGAGTAATAGCAAGAGCAACATTCTCACACCTGGGGAAATTAAGAACGAGTTTGAGAATAAAGGAGCATGCATTTGAAATAGGGATGAGGAGGAATTTCTGTCCATGAATGTTTGCATTTATGTTCGTGAGCAAGTTGTGACCATGCAGGGCACAATTGTCCTTGGTGTGCCAAGCTTTTACCTTGTGTCAACAGGGCAGCGGATGATAAATCGATCTTTCACTGCGTATTCCCCCGCTGTTGGCAGAAATTGCAGAGTTTGTTGGAAACACTTATCTTTCGTGGTTGACTAAGACGATGAAACACAGAGGTACATTGTCACATGATGTGCCGGCAAGGACAACACGGTGGTGCAGCGGTAAAGTCGCTGCCTGACAGAACCAGGCACCCAGGGACTACAGGGGCTATTTGTACAGAGTATATATATTCTCCTTGTGACCGTGTGGGTGTGCAAATTATAGACAGCCTCACCTGGCCCAGGAACACCACTGGGACCGTCAAACGGGCCCATCAGCGACTGCACTTCCTGAGGAAACTAAAACAGGCCTCACTCCCCACCAACATCCTCAGGACTTTCTACAGGGGTACGGTGGAGTCTGTACTCACGTACTGCATCAATACGTGGTACTCCACCTGCAACTGCTCGGACAGGAAGGCTCTGCAGAGGGTAGTGAGGGGAGCAGAGAGGATCATTGGCGTCTCCCTACCCTCGGTACAAGAACTGTTCCAGAGCCGCTGTCTGAAAAAAGCTCAGAGAATTGCTAAGGACAAACTGCACCCCCTCCACACACACCTGGATCTCCTGCCATCAGGCAAGAGATATCGAAGCATCAAAGCCCGGACTACAAGACTGCTAAACAGCTTCCTACCACAGGCTGTGAGGCTGCTAAACAGTCACTCTGCACTCACAGTCACTTGATTCTGCGGCTTGGCACGGACACTTTAATAATTGGCACTGGCCACTCAAATCAGCGGCCCTGGACATTTATATGATTGGGTTTTACTGTATTTTAACATTGTGTTTTACCTGCTTTAACTATTTATTTATACTGTTCCATCAGGGACTGGATTGTTTTTAGTGTTATTATGTGTGAAACGTTTTAAATTTCATGTGCGAAGCTCCGGTATTCCCTGGGAAACGTCTTTTCATTTTGCACTGTACAACTGTTGCTTGCAAGATGACAATAAAGGTTGATTGATTGATTGATTGATTGATTTCTCCAGGTGCTCCGGTTTCCTCCCACACACCAAAGACGTGCATGTTTGTACGTTAATTGACTTCTGTAAATGTTCAAATGATCCCTAGTGTGTAGGATTGTGTTAGTGTACGGGGTAATCGCTGGTCCATGCTGACCCGATGGGCCGAAGGGCCTGTTTCGGTGCTGCTTCTCTTAAATATAGTCTAAAATCTAAAGTAGTCTGCTCAATCTCCTGTGATCAATAACTATCCAATTGAGAAACTCAGGATTAACACAGTAATCTTGTGGCTGGATTAACGAGCCTTGGTCAGATGTACTTATTTTTGGGTGTTCCACAGACTACCAGCCCTTTATTTCCAGAGCACTGGGAAATTAAAATCATTGCTATATCTCTTGGGCCAAACTTCACTTGAGTGGGTCACTCCCTATTCTTTGTGCCTTCAATTCTAAACATCGTCCAGTACAACTCTGATGGCTGCCATCCAATTATTTCAACATCCTGATAGTCTAATATCTGGTTTACTGACTCCATCGTCCAGGTGTGTATTTCTAATACTCTTACTCAATGGAAACTGAAGGTCCTGAGGGAGCTGTGTTTGGAGCCAGGGAATGGGGTCCAGAAACACAAGGAGTTAAGAATGGTTCCCTGAAAATAGCATCACAGGTAGATAGAGTTTGTAAACCGTAATGATCTGGATGAGGGAATTGAAGGCAATATCTCCAAGTTTGCGGATGACACTAAGCTGGGGGGCAGTGTTAGCTGTGAGGAGGATGCTAGGAGACTGCAGGGTGACTTGGATAGGCTGGGTGAGTGGGCAAATGTTTGGCAGATGCAGTATAATGTGGATAAATGTGAGGTTATCCATTTTGGTGGCAAAAACGGGAAAGCAGACTATTATCTAAATGGTGGCCGATTGGGAAAGGGGAGATGCAGCGAGACCTGGGTGTCATGGTACACCAGTCATTGAAGGTAGGCATGCAGGTGCAGCAGGCAGTAAAGAAAGCGAATGGTATGTTAGCTTTCATTGCAAAAGGATTTGAGTATAGGAGCAGGGAGGTTCTACTGCAGTTGTACAGGGTCTTGGTGAGACCACACCTGGAGTATTGCGTACAGTTTTGTCTCCAAATCTGAGGAAGGACATTATTGCCATAGACGGAGTGCAGAGACGGTTCACCAGACTGATTCCTGGGATGTCAGGACTGTCTTATGAAGAAAGACTGGATAGACTTGGTTTATACTCTCTAGAATTTAGAAGATTGAGAGGGGATCTTATAGAAACTTACAAAATTCTTAAGGGGTTGGACAGGCTAGATGCAGGAAGATTGTTCCCGATGTTGGGGAAGTCCAGGACAAGGGGTCACAGCTTAAGGATAAGGGGGAAATCCTTTAAAACCGAGATGAGAATAACTTTTTTCACACAGAGAGTGGTGAATCTCTGGAACTCTCTGCCACAGAGGGTAGTCGAGGCCACAGTTCATTGGCTATATTTAAGAGGGAGTTAGATGTGGCTCTTGTGGCTAAGGGGATCAGGGGGTATGGAGAGAAGGCAGGTACGGGATACTGAGTTGGATGATCAGCCATGATCATATTGAATGGCGATGCAGGCTCGAAGGGCCGAATGGCCTACTCCTGCACCTAATTTCTATGTTTCTATGTTTCTATGTAACGTCCAAGCTCATGAGCAGCTTCTTCCGAACAACCATCGGGCTTTGTCTCGTTTTGTTTTGGCAGAATAAAGTTTTTTTAAATTTCTTGGACTCTTTTAATGCTTGTTTATTATACCATCTATTGTGTACTCTGTTTACAAACCCCTTGTGCTGCTACAAGTAAGAATTCCATTGATCCATTTTGGTACGCAGAACAATAGCATACTCTTGACTCTCTGGACTATTGAATTGCAGTGCACAATTTCATCAAATCTGGTAGAAATAGTAAAATGATGATTGGAGTAAGAGAAAAAGAGAAAATAATTATCTTAGAAAATAAATTCTAAGTGCTTTGAATCTCTAATTAACTGCATATGGGAATATGGATGAATAATTAGTATAGTTCCTATCTGGGTCAGACAGGTTTGTTGACGTTACATTACATTAACTATTATCACATAACTTGAAGCAATGGTAACACTTTAGCTACCAGACACGTTTCTGTGCAAGTTGACCAGCAATTAGTCTGCCAATGCAACTGGTTATTACATTTACTGGGACTAGAGTGAAGTGGCCCTTGTATGAGTTGGTCTGAGAAGCATTCTAAATCAAATGGTAAATCCTCATGATTCACAATTCACAGCATATCTCTCAATCAGCTGAATGTTGTGGCAGAGTATATGATAGTAATAGTATGCAGCTTAACCCACTGTTACTTTGCAATAAGATCTGGCCCAACCACCTTTCCATTATTCAAGCATTTGCTGATTGCAATAAAATTACTGCAATAAAAAACTTGTTATTAGAAAATACGGAAATGGCTTCCCACAGATGATATGCCCAGTAAACTAAAGTCTGCTGTAGGAATTACTAACTGCTCCAGTCAAAACAGCTCTTATGACTGTCACAGTATTGGATCAAGTATTCTAAATTGTATATACTTTGGCGATGCTGGTCTTACATCAATAAGGTTTGATTATATGGCACAAGACTGTGTATTTGAGCGCATATGTGGTATGTCTCTTGATGCAGAGTGTGGAGAAATGGAAACTGTTACAACATTTAGATAAAAAAGGGAGTACAAACTCTGAACAGACAGCACCTGTAGTCAGGATGGAAGCCAGATCTCTGGCGCTGTAAGTGCTGTAAAGGCAGCAACACTACTGCTGCAACACCTAGACCAAACTGGCCCGCTCACACTAGTTTATCCAACTTTCTCATCCATTACCTACACACTAGGGGCACAGAGGCCAATGAGTCTAAAAACACACATGGCTTCGGGATGTGGGTGACAACAGCACCCGGAACAAGCCCATATTTTTATTTCAATTTTTAGGCCTATTTTAGATATGGTAATTTAAATTTTTAAAGCTATATGTATTGATTCTGTTTTTATTAACCGCACTGATGGGAACTGATTGAGAAACAATGTTTATGTTTCATCTGTGTATGTAAGTACTCAGTTAAAATGACATAAAAGTAAATACTGAATACTGAATATTTTTAGTTTCATTGGCCTCTGTAAATTGCCCTTCGTGTGCAAGGAATGGATGAGGAAGTTGGATAAAACTAGTGTGAACGGGTCAGTTTGGTCGAGGTGGTGCAGCGGTAGAGTTGCTGCCTTACAGCGCTTGCAGCGCCGGAGACCCGGGTTCGATCCCGACTACGGGCGCTGTCTGGATGGAGTTTGTACGTTCTCCCCGTGACCTGTGTGGGTTTTCTCCGAGATCTTCAGTTTCCTCCCACACTCCAAAGACGTACAGGTTTGTAGGCTAATTGGCTTGGTGTAAATATAAATTGTCCCTAGTGTGTGTAGGATAGTGTTAGTGTGTGTGGATGGCTGGTGGGTGCGGACTCGGTGGGCCGAAGGCCCTGTTCCCGCCCGAAACGTCACCCATTCCTTCTCTCCAGAGATGCTGCCTGTCCCGCTGAGTTTCTCCAGCATTTTGTGTCTACCTTAAACTAAACTAATGGTGGGCCAAACAGCCCCTTTTCCATGCTGTATCTCCAAAACTAAAACAACAACAAAAACTGCTGAGCATTTACAACATACCTTCCTTTAATTCAGATTTCTGGAATCTGTGGACTTTTGATTTTCATTTATTTTCTCTGACACTGTCAGCTTTGGATACAGCCAACATATCAGCACAAGCGCTCAGCTGTTCCGCTTGAATGTTCCTTGCAAACGGACCCAGGTATCTAAAGGAGTTTGGAGGCAAACATCTTGTATGAAGCAGGCATTATCATTGCCGAATTTAAATCTAGTTATGGACTTCACTGCATGGCCCCCGGCCCTGGTAGGAAGTCACATTCTTGAATTGTACAGTGTAGAGGATACAGGTGCTTCCTGGACTGTTGAACGTGTGTGTATCCTGTGGTATGGAACAAATGACAATGAAAGAATGGCTAGAGATATCAAAACCGGGATCAGGTGGAGCTTGATGGAGGATTAGGAGATGTTAGTATTCCAATGGAGCTGCAATACCTGCCCTTTTAGAGAATGCACTCCTACTTCCTGGTGCACAAGATGATGAGCGATGATCTTATAGAGGTGTACAAAACCATGAGAAGAATAGATCGGGTAGATGCACAGAACCTCTTGCCCAGAGTAGGGGCAATCAAGACCCAGGGGACATAGGTTTAAGGTGAGGGAGAAAAAGATTTAATAGGAACCTGAGGGGTAACTTTTCCCCACAAAGGGTGGAGTGTGTATGAAACGAGCTGCCGGAAGAGGTAGTTGAGGCTGGGACTATCGCAATGTTTAAGAACCATTTAGATAGGTACATGGATAGGACAGGTTTAGAGGGATATGGCCCAAACGCAGGCAGGTGGGACTAGTGTAAATGGGACATGTGGGTCTGTGTGGGCAAGTTGGGCTGAAGGGCCTGTTTCCACACTGTAAGACTTTATGACTCTCTATAGACACAAGGAAGAACTGAAATGACACCTACCCATGTTCTCCAGAGATGTCTGACCCGCTGAGTTACTCCAGTACTTTGTGTCCTACCAGGAGGATGCTGTTTGCAGAGTCCTTGACCAGTCACTGCAGTGTATCCTGTAGAAAGCACATCCTGCAATCACTCATCTGACTTCATTCCCCCAGGACTGAGAATTGGAGGAGATACAATACAGAGTCACCAATGTTGGACTAGAGTTATGGAAAAGCACTTTGAGAGACGTTCTTATTGTTTGTTGCAAAGGATAAAACCTCAGCCAAGAATGTTTTTTTCAAGTATGCATTGTGTTCAGATCAGCACACAGTCCAGACAAGTACAAAAACAAGAATCAGATTCTGGAAGGTTTGTGAAAATGAAAGATGAGCTTTATCTCTTGTATTCTGAGAGATGTCCAAAAAATAGTGTTAAGTTGTATAGGCCTGATTGACGAAAGGGCACTATTCCAAGATATGAGAGAATGATTCTCCATGTTTTGATTTATTGGCTCTAAGACAGGCTGTAATTGTTTCATTTTAAGCCCAGGCAGTTGCCTCTTGCTGGCAGTGAATCTATTTTGATTGTTGTCATGGTGACGGACTTCAATAAACAATGATGCAGAACATGTGAAGCATTAATGCTGGAGTAACTCACTCAGCGGGACAGGCAGCATCTCTGGAGAGTAGGGTCTTCAAAGGGTCTCGACCTAAAACGTCACCAATTCCTTCACTCCAGAGATGCTGCCTGCCCCGCTGAGTTAGTTACTCCAGCATTTTGTGTCTATCTTGGTTTAAACCAGCATCTGCAGTTCCTTCCTACACATAGAATGGAACGTCCACTTCTAGGTGTTTGGTGGCCAAAGTTGAATGTTGTCCTCTGGGAGACACTAACTAAGCAAGATGATTCATGGATCACCCCCTTTCACCAAACAGAGACACTAACTCGAAAACATGTACAATTATAATTGTAAACTATGAAATTAAAATTGAGTCTCTTAGATGCGCAGAGTGTCTTATAGAGGTGTATAACATCATGTGAAGAATAGATCGGGTAGATGCACAGATTCTAGATGCACGGAAAGTGGAATCTCATGTAGATAGGGTGGTAAAGAAAGCTTTTGGTGTGCTGGTCTTTATAAATCAGAGCATTGAGTATAGAAGTTGGGATGTAATGTTAAAATTGTACAAGGCATTGGTGAGGCCAATTCTGGAGTATGGTGTACAATTTTGGTCGCCTAATTATAGGAAGGATGTCAACAAAATAGAGAGAGTACAGAGGAGATTTACTAGAATGTTGCCTGGGTTTCAGCAACTAAGTTACAGAGAAAGGTTGAACAAGTTAGGGCTTTATTCTTTGGAGCGCAGAAGGTTAAGGGGGGACTTGATAGAGGTCTTTAAAATATTGAGAAGGGATAGACAGAGTTGACGTGGATAAGCTTTTCCCACTGAGAGTAGGGAAGATTCAAACAAGGGGACATGACTTGAGAATTAAGGGACAGAAGTTTAGGGGTAACATGAGGGGGAACTTCTTTACTCAGAGAGTGGTAGCTGTGTGGAATGAGCTTCCAGTGAAGGTGGTGGAGGCAGGTTTGTTTTTATCATTTAAAAATAAATTGGATAGTTATATGGACGGGAAAGGAATGGAGGGTTATGGTCTGAGCGCAGGTGTATGGGACTAGGGGAGAATATGTGTTCGGCACGGACTAGAAGGGTCGAGATGGCCTGTTTCCGTGCTGTGATTGTTATATGGTTATATGGTTATATGGTTATTCTCTTGCCCAGAGTAGGTGAATGGAGAACCAGAGGACATAGGTTTAAGGGGAAGGGGGAAAGATTTAAGATGAATCTGAGGGGTAACTTTTTCACACAAAGGGTGGTGGATGTATGGAACAAGCTACCAGAGGACGTAGTTGAGGCTGGAACTATCCCAACTTTTAAGAAGCATTTAGATAGGTAAATGGATAGGACATGTTTGGAGGGATATGGACCAAATGCTGGCAGGTGGGACTAGTGTAGCAGGGACATGTTGGCCGGTGTGGGCAAGTTGGGCTGAAGGGCCTGTTTCCACACTGTAAGACTTTCTGACTTTATATAGACACAAGGAAGAACTGAAATGACTGTTTGACTCTATGACTATCACATATCAACGGGACGTTTCAACCAGGAGATATACAGTACGATAAAGGATTGGCATGTCTGGTCGGCCAATATTTCTAAAGGTGACACAGTATCAAATCACCCAGCCTCGCCGGTATTTGAAGGAATTTATGGCAAGAAAATAAAGTGACTTGGAAACCAAAAAATCTCTTGACATAAATATCCGGAGATCGGGTAACCCTCTCCCTTCGGGCAAACGGTACAGAAGTGTAGAACACGCACACCTCCAGATTCAGGGACAGTTTCTTCCCAGCTGTTACCAGGCAACCAAACCATCCCATCACCAGCTAGAGAGTAGTCCTGAACTACTGAATCTAACTCATTGGTGACCGTCGGCCTATCCTTGATCAGACTTTACTGGCTTTACCTTGCACTAAAGGTAAGTAAGTATGCAGATGATACCAAGATAGGGGGTGTTGTGGATAATGAAGAGGATTTCCAAAGTCTACAGAGTGATTTAGGCCATTTGGAAAAATGGGCTGAAAGATGGCAGATGGAGTTTAATGCTGATAAAACTCCACCTTGGCAGGACAAATCAAAATAGGACGTACATGGTAATTGGTAGGGAATTGAAGAATACAGTTGAACAGAGGGATCTGGTAATAACCAGTGCATGGTTCCTTGAAGGTGGAATCTCATATAGATAGGGTGGTAAAGAAAGCTTTTCGTATGCTAGCCTTTATAAATCAGAGCATTGAGTATAGAAGCTGGGATGTAATGTTAAAATTGTACAAGGCATTGGTGAGACTAAATCTGGAGTATGGTGTACAATTTTGGTCGCCCAATTATAGGAAGGATGTCAACAAAATAGAGAGAGTACAGAGGAGATTTACTAGAATGTTGCCTGGGTTTCACCAACTAAGTTACAGCGATAGGTTGAATAATAGGTCTTTATTCTCTGGAGCGCAGAAGGTTAAGGGGGGACTTGATAGAGGTCTTTAAAATGATGAGAGGGATAGACAGAGTTGATGTGGACAAGCTTTTCCCTTTGAGAATAGGGAAGATTCAAACAAGAGGACATGACTTCAGAATTAAGGGACTGAAGTTTAGGGGTAACATGAGGGGGAACTTCTTTACGCAGAGAGTGGTAGCGGTGTGGAATGAGCTTCCAGTGGAAGTGGTGGAGGCAGGTTCGTTGGTATCATTTAAAAATAAATTGGATAGGCATATGGATGAGAAGGGAATGGAGGGTTATGGTATGAGTGCAGGCAGGTGGGACTAAGGGAAAAAAGTTGTTCGGCACGGACTTGTAGGGCCGAGGTGGTCTGTTTCCGTGCTGTAATTGTTATATGGTTATATGGTTTAAGGCAGTGGTTCCCAACCTTTTTTAGTTCATGGCCCCCTTGGGCTCTTTAATTTTTCTGTGCCCCCGCTCCCCCCTCCCCCCAACATTATTAGCGGAAAAAAGTGGCCCCCTTCATTGAACCTGTGGTCCCCTAAATCCCCAATTTTTTCTGTGCCTCCCCTGAAATTTGCCATGGCCCCAGGTTGGGAATCGCTGGTTTAAGGTGAAGGGGGAAAGATTTAATAGGAATCTGATGGTTAACCTTTTCACACAAAGGGTGGTGGTTGTATAGAATGAGCTGCCAGAGGAGGTAGTTGAGGCTGGGACTGTGACAATGTTTAAGAAACAACTAGACAGGTATAAGGATAGGACAGGTTTAGAGGGATATGGGCCAAATGCAGGCAGATGGGACTAGTGTAGATGGAACATGCTGGTCAGTGTGGGCAAGTTGGGCCGAAGGGCCTGTTTCCATGCTGTATAACTCTATGACTCTCTATGACACTATTTCAGAAAATATATCCTTTTAATAAGACAGGTCATGAAAGAAAGTCGTTTGGAATTATAACGTTAAATATTTGTGCAGAAGGGTATTTCGTTTAGTTTAGTTTAGTTTAGAGATACAGCACGGAAACAGGCCCTTCGGCCCACCAAGTCAGCAACGACCAACGATCCCTGCACATTAATACTATCCAACACACACTTGAGACAATTTACACAAATCAAGTATACAAACCCGTCAATTAACCTACAAACCTGTACATCTTTGCTCCCAATGACCCTCGGACTATCTTTGATCCATATGGATCGGATTCATAAGATATCCTCTGGAAAAGTTATCGAAATTTTCAATAAATCACTTAAAAGAGACAAAAGAATGTTATTTAGATATGGATGTGTACTAATACTGAATGAGCCCGATCTCAGGCCAAAAATCCCAGCATCAAAAAGGAGACTTATCTAATGATCTGTTTTCCCTCCTGCACTGCTATCTTGGCTGGGAACATAAGAGGTCCTGTAGATCTTATTTCACAATGCAAAAAGCTCTGCTTGAGTCACTGATGAATATAACACAGATTTGTTTTCCTTCCCCAGACTGCTGGCAAGATGCTGCTGGCCTTATTGAATAGGATTAGGTACAAAAGTAGTCATAACAGGTCAACATGATGCATATCTAACTGTTGGCCCATATGCTTCAGAGTTAAGTGTTTAGTTCCTTACTAATCTGCCATGTCAGCATGGTCTTAAGTGCACAGTTCAGGATATATTTTCAGACTGCATTGATCCCCTAAGATACTTAACATGTCTGTACTGAATACCACAAAATGTTTCTGTTAATTGCAGCCTTGTTAATACCAGTGTTAAATGAGTGCAAAAATAATTTATTGCTGGGGTTTTATGTACGTATATCAAATGCAATAATTCACATTTACAGCACATTGTCGAACGCACCTTCATCCTGGGCCAAACATCCACAGCCATGCCCCCAAATAAGCAGATCTCTCTTGCAACTGGTGATCTGCACCTTTGGGCAATGAATGTTGAGGCTTTCAAAGATGATGGGGAAGTGCAAAAATAATCCGTTAAAACAAGCCGAAAAGCATGAAAAATGACCTGCAGGTGCGGCCAACATTAAAATGTACAAATTATATTGTTGCTGAGGTAACTCCAATTACAAGCCATCTGTTTTTGGAAACTTTAACCCAGTCTACATTCACCCACATTCCTGTAACTTGAACCATTTCCCCAACAACACATTAAGCTGAGCAAAATGTGTTGGCGCTGAAACGTCTACTTTAAAACACGTCAGGGAAGAAACCTACTGTGGCCAATTGATGCAACTTCTGACCCACATCACCTTTCAACCCTCCTCTGAAGTAGCTACCCTGAGCTATCAGGCCAGCCAGCCAGCCATCACCTGCCCAGGGGAGCTCGGGACATTTGCCCACAGCACCAGCACTCGGAGAATGGGCGCAAGCAGATTTCAGCGCAGTCAGCCAATGCTTCAATGGTCATCTCATCCCACTTCCG
Source organism: Leucoraja erinaceus (assembly GCF_028641065.1). Taxonomy (NCBI): domain Eukaryota; kingdom Metazoa; phylum Chordata; class Chondrichthyes; order Rajiformes; family Rajidae; genus Leucoraja; species Leucoraja erinaceus. The sequence continues at coordinate 348,347 of NC_073378.1, forward strand.
AAAATGATGCAACTATGTTGGAAGCTGAACCTTGATCAATCAATGACATTTCCCTTTGGGTTCTTCTTTACAGAATATTCTCTCAGCCAGGACATAGAGGGACGCAGGATGAAATCTGCAGGACATGTACTCAGAATGTCACCAGAACGTGCACTGAAGATAGCAATGACACGGCAACTGGATGGAAGAAGGAATAGAGGGCGACCAAAACTCACATGGAGGCGAACATTCCAGAAGGATTTGGAATCCCAGGACACAAGCTTATCGAGGGTGGAAGACGTCGCACATAACCAAACTGAATGGCGAAAGCCTGCTGCCCAATCCACTCGACAGTGTGGGAGGAAACAATTCTAAATAAGTCTAAGAGGTGGTGTAGGTATCTGACCACCCACCAACCTATAAGCACCCAAACATTAGACAGAATGTGTTTCATTTGGAGTTTAATGCAGATAAGTGAGAGGTGTTGCTTTTTGAGATGTCGACCAGGCCAGTGAAAGATAGGGCCCTGTTGAGTGTTGCAGAGCAGAGAGTTCTAAGAGTACATAGAACATAGATCAGGACAACACAAGAACAGTTTCCTCAGCCCATGTTGTCTATGCCGAACATGATGCCAAGACCAACTCTTATGTATGTATGAAGGAACTGTAAAAATGTTGCCCGACATGTCTTGCTTTAAGCTTTGCCCCTCTCACCTTAAAGCGATGCGATCTAGCATTGAATGTTTCCACCCTGGGAAAATGGTTCTGACTGTGTACCCTATCTATGAATCTCATTATTTTATATACTTCTAACAGGTGTTCCCACAACCTTTGGCATTCCAGAAAATACAATCCAAGTCTATCCAACTTCTCCCTGTAGCTAGTACCCACTAATCATAGAAACATAGAAACATAGAAAATAGGTGCAGGAGGAGGCCATTCGGCCCTTCGAGCCAGCACCGCCATTCATTGTGATCATGGCTGATCGTCCCCAATCAATAACAACAAGAAGCCTGCCTTCCCCCCATATCCCTTGATTCCACTAGCCCCTAGAGTTCTATCACTCTCTCTTAAATCCATCCAGTGATTTGGCCTCCACTGCCCTCTGTGGCAGGGAATTCCACAAATTCACAACTCTCTGGGAGAAAAAGTTTTTTCTCACCTCAGTCTTCAATGGTCTCCACTTTATTCTAAGACTGTGGCCCCTGGTTCTGGACTCGCCCAACATTGGGAACATTTTTCCTGCATCTAGCTTGTCCAGTCCTTTTATAATTTTATATGTTTCTATAAGATACCCCTCATCCTTCTAAACTCCAGTGAATGCAGGCATAATGAAATGAAAATGAAATGATTCAATTTATTGTCATTGTCAGTGTACAGTACAGAGACAACGAAATGCATTTTTAGCATCTCCCTTGAAAGGGAGACACAGGGCGTCGCGGTGTGCCCGCGCCTGCCGCCGTAACATTCCATTACAGGCAAAGGTGGGTGAAGTGTCTTGCCCAAGGACACAACGACAGTATGCACTCCAAGCGGGATTTGAACCGGCTACCTTCCGGTCGCCAGCCGAACTCTTAGCCCATTGTGCTATCTGTCGCCCGACTGCGTCTGAATAATTCTTATAAATCAGACTGAAGAAAGGTCAAGGGTCTCGACCCAAAATGTCACACATTCCTTCTCTCCAGAGATGTTGCCTGTCCTGCTGAGTTACTCCAGTACCTTCCATTTGAGCCAGCATCTGCAGTTCTTTCCTATACATCACCGCCCTGGCCGCGGGGACAGACGGCTCGGATCATAAATCGCTTTTAAAACATGGGGACACACACACATTCCCTGGCGGGCCGATGACAAGTGTGCACGACAATGAACAATGTAATCCCCCCCCCCCCCCCCCCCCCACCAACAACAAGCAGCACGTTTTATTCATTACCGTCTGGATGCCTGCGGGACGCACACAACAAGCTCCCACGCACAAAACACCAGATAATCTGTAAACTGTTTTAACCGAAGATGGACACAAAATGCTGGAGTGACTCAGTGGGACAGGCAGCATCTCTGGAGAGAAGGAATAGGTGACGTTTCGGGTCAAGACCATTCTTCAGAACTGAAGACTGCGTCTGAAGAGTCTCGACCTGAAACGCCACCCATTCCTTCTCTCCAGAGATGCTACCTGTCCCACTGAGTCACTCCAGCATTTTGTGTCTATCTTTGGTGAGACTACACTTATGCAGAACTGCTATGGAAGTTGAGGAAACTGACAGCGGACCATGAGAGAGGACAGCACCTACCAACAATGAAGGCACTATGAAACCAGCTGCCGCAAACCCTTCCCATAGGACCGAGTTTTAACTCGGCATTAAACATCCAAAAAGAATTACATTGAGTTAAAAACAAAAATGTGACATGTGTAAATAGTTCTTACATTCTGGAACCTGGTTAATTAAGTGGTGGGATTATTTCCCTGTCCTAACTATGCCTTTGCTTCAGTCGGTGTTTACATCCATTCCATCCCTCCCTCACAAAGATAAAGACTTCATTAAGAACACACTTGGATGAGTAGGTGCAAGCGGCATGTAAAGTGTCTCTTCCATGCATGCAATACATGAAGCTGATGAAATGAGACAACTGTCACACCAAAGGTAGACACAAAATGTTGGAGTGACTCAGTGGGACAGGCAGCGTTCGGTGAGTTTGCACAATGCAGAGCTAAAATCCACGAACAAAATCCTCGCATAGGTCCCCTGGCGGTCTAGGCGCTGGAGAATGAAGTGCAGGCCTAGCTTGACTGCATCATCCACTGATCTATTGGCCCGATATGCAAAGTGCAGAGGGTCCAGCAGGGGATCTTGATATTTTTCAGGGTCCATCACAAGTCTTTCAAGGGTCTTCATGATTTCAGAGTTAAGTGCAACAGGCCTGTAGTCATTAAGACAAGTAATCCTTGGCTTTTTGGGTACAGGAACAATAGTTGAGACTTTGAAGCAGGCAGGGACAGTACAGGTTTGCAGGGACTGGTTGAAAATGTCTGAGCAACACCGGAAATTGGAGGAACAGCACCTCATATCCCGCCTGGGCAGCTTGCATCCGGATGGCATGAACATTGAATTCTCCCAATTTTGCTAGCCCTTGCTGTCTCCTTCCCTTCCTTAACCCTCGAGCTGTCTCCTCCCATCCCCCCGCCCTCGGGCTCCTCCTCCTCCCCTTTTTCCTTCCTTCTCCCCCCCACCCCCCATCAGTCTGAAGAAGGATTTCGGCCTGAAACGTCGCCTATTTATTTCGCTCCATAGATGCTGCTGCACCTGCTGAGTTTCTCCAGCATTTTTGTGTACCTGCAGTAGAACTCGTTCACGTCGTGGGTCAGCTGACGGTTGTCCAAGGAGTGGGTGGGTTTTCCTCTGGGAGCTGGTGGTTTCCTGCAAACCCTTCCACACTGAAGATGAGTCATTAGCTGAGAACTTGCTCCTCAATTTCACAGAGTACATTTGTAGAGGTCTGTAGAGGTCTGCATCCCCGCTCCTGTAGGCCTCATCTTTAGACTGGCAAAGCCGTCTGAATTCTGCTGTAAACCAGGGCTTGGCGTTGTTGAACCTGATCCGGGTCCTAGTGAGAATGCAGCTGTCCTCACAACAGCTGACATACAATGGCACAGTATCTGTATACTCATCGATAGTTTGGTCACCTTTCATCGATATGTGGCAAATGCTGGCAGGTGGGACTATTGTAGCTGGGACATATTAGCCGGTGTGGGCAAGTTGGGCTGAAGGGCCTGTTTCCATGCTGACTCTATGACATTTAACTTCTACCAAATCATAATAACATGAGATAACATGACATCGCTTATTATTGGAAAGCCACGTTCCGAATGCCAGTTTGTTTAGTCTTGTGTGAAATCTTGATTGAAACCCGATCATTTGGTCACCTTTCATTAATTTTGAGGATTTGACATAATTCAAATCTCTTCTAGCTGATTATAAATATCCTCAAGGAAAGAAACTATCTTTGTTAAGTGAACATCAGTAATCCATGGTAGTCACAAAATGCTGGAATAAAGCAACGGAACAGGCAGCATCTCTGGAGAGAAGGAATGGGTGACATTTCGGGACTTCTTCAGTCCGAAGACGGGTCTCGACCTGAAACGTCATGCATTCCTTCTCTCCAGAGATGCTGCCTGACCAGCTGAGTTACTCCAGCATTGTGTGTCTATCTTTGGTTTAATCCAGCATCTGCAGTTCCTTCCTACACATTCCATGATAGTTCTCTTCATCAAATAATGACCTTACTTTTCAACAGCTAATAAATGCTGGCTCATTTTTAGATACCTGGAATCTTGAAATATCGTTAATAAAAACATTGTTTTGTTAATTGGTTGAAGTTATGATACAAAGGTGCTTTATATATATGCATGGCCAATGTTTATGTGAAATATGGCAACGTTTCGGATAATACAAGTGCAGCAAATTAAATGCATAATTAGGGTTCTATCAAACTCAAGGAACAGAATCAGATCTGAGAATCTTATGTATTTGTTGAGATAGTTTAGATATGTTACAATACTTACCTTCAGCAGCGCTGCAGTTCTGCCACTGGCCGTGTGCGCGATTTTGATGCGTTTGAGGGGGGGGGGGGGGGTTAAAACGTGATTTTCTCTTACCTCGTCCTGCATTATATTTTGTCGGAGTGCAGGTTTTGGCTGAGAAAGCATTCCGAAGGCCATTCTGTGTCTTCGCCCGACAATTTCAACGCTGGAGTCATTTTAAAATCAGCTTCTATAGCCGTTAACGCCGACAACGGGGACGGATTTCATGTAGGTGACAGGTAAATGAAAGCTGTTTATTTTTATGTATAAAAGTGTTTCTTTAGATGCCTTTAGTTCACATTTTAAGGTGTGAATCGGTGATTTAGTCCCCATACCAACCAGCAGTGTTTTTCCTGCAGATATAGGGGTCTAAATCACTGCAAACCGCAACGTTCCAAATGGTCGCGTTCCAGAAAAACCCACTCGCAAGTTGATTTAAATGGCCATTAATTTACAGGTATTAAACATTAAATTCCTTCCATTTGGCCTATAAATCCATGACAATGAGATTTAAAAAACATGTTATATTGTGAATTATTGTGTGAATGTTATTTGGACACTTAGGCTATTTCAAAATGTTAATCTATTCTTAAGAAATTGATAGATGTTTAGATCTAGTAATTGAATTTTGTAATTAGCTACAATTAGGTAACTAACTAATTATATGCTTTAATTTCAAGTCATCTAAGTAAGATTGTTTCATATTTGTTTCAGAATGCTTCAGTCTATAATAACTGAACATTTCTTTCAGCTCTTAATTTTTAATAAAGTTATGGGCTTTTGACTGTTCTCGATCACAGCTTTTATGTTCAGTCAATGGAAAAGCAATAGGGAACAAGATGCTTATTTCCGAGTATGAAAATGGCCATAACCTTTTTAATACTGAAGATATGAAAGTGAATTAGGTGTCAAATTAAACTTCTTTTTATGCTTTATCGGATGGGATAAATTACAGACTTGATTTTAAAAATCTCAAAATTTTGTAACATTGCTAGAAAGTTCCCAACCGTTGTTTAAAAGTCAAAAAAGTTATGGAATTGCAATAAATCTTTAAAGTGTACGACTATGCAGAAAACAACAGAAGATATTCTGAGTGGGAAAAACATGGTCAATTTTAACACAAATAAAATCTTCCAATTCACATGTTCCAGAGCTAATCATTTATAATTTAAAAAGTATACCAACAACAACGTTGAAATTCCTATTCATATTTAATAAAATACTTCACATTATGGACCAGATTACCCTGTTTTCATAATTGTTCAATGTACTTGCTGAAAGTAAAAAGCTGTGGAAAATCTCTTATGTTCCTGCAAATAATTCTTCCTATTCCATGCCCTGGGAGTTCCTTGATGAAAGGAGAGGGGAAATTATTCAGTGTTTGCCTTGAGCATCTTACTAACAACAGTCACAATTGTGGGTAGCATTAAGTATGAATTAATGTATAAAGATTTAATTATTGAATGGCTGGTGTGAATGGGTGCGAATTATTAGGCAAGTACTTGACTTTGCATAGATTGCCACTGTCATACAGATAGCATCCGAGATGGGGATGGAACCCGGGTTCTCTGGCGCTGTGAGGCAGCTGCCCTACCAGCTGTGCCACTGTGCTGCCCAAACACCTTGCACCCAGTACACATCTCTTCGGATATATTGAGGTGGTACAAAATGGCACGAAATGTAAACATCTGCTCCATCTTCTTAGTCTATTCAAGGGGGATAACATTTTAAAGTGCAGTCTGCTCAACAAATGGACTAGACATGTTCCTTCCTGGCCCACTGTGGAACATAATAAACCACAAGTTATAAATTCAGGCCATGTGTGGTGGCTTCAAATTTGCCAGTTATGTACAATGATTAAAAAGTTTTCTCAGCTTTTTGCTTTTATTGCTTAGCCATGTTCTAATTGTGTGAACACTTCCTAATTAACCTCAATACTGGGCAATTTTGATCTCATAAACCTTATCATCTGGCAGCTGCTTGGCTCGGAGTAGATTTCCCTTTTACTGCCTAAGGAATAGCAGCTGCTGTAAATAAGCACGACCAGACACCCTTCCCAGAGAGAAAATGAAACATGACAAATATGGCAGGAGTGAGCAGCCTTTCCGCTTAGTCCCAGCGTGTACAGCGGGCTTCGCTCATTCCACTGGTGGCGCAAGGAATTGGCTTGGTGTTTGTGTCAAAATTGTTGAGAGAAGGTGCAAATGTTCACACAGGCAGCACCCAAGATCGTGATCAAACCTGGTCCCAGGAGCAGTGAGGCAGCGACTATAGCAACTATGTGTTGCAAGGTCTATGATAAACATGCCTGACATTTCCCTGATATCAGGTACACAACCAACAATGTTATTATTTGCATAAACTTTCCAACTTGAAAGTTGAACTCAAACGTTCCACCAAACGATTGCTGTGGGAACCGTCTCACGCCTTGCTAATTTGTTGCCTTTCTCTCTCTTTGAAGGACATTCTGCTGATAACGCAGCTTCCTGGGACAGTGCAGCTGGCCAAACAACCCTCTATATCCAGAGTAAGGTCAAACCAACAGGCTGCCGAGATACTCACTCCAATGGTCATTATAGCAGCGACACCATTAGCAGCTCTGCATCACTGGATACCTTGACCATCCAACCAGGGAGGGGAGGCATTGTGGCTTCAGGAGAGGAGATGAAAATATTCCCATCATTGAAATGTTTCGTTTAGTTTAGAGATAGTGTTACTGTGCAGGGATCGCTGGTTGGTGCGGACCCGGTGGGCCGAAGGGCCTGTTGCCGCGCTGTATCTCTACACTAAAGTAAACTAGATACAGCGTGGAAACAGGCCCTTCGGCCCCACGTGTCCGCGCTGGCCAGCGATCCCCATATACTAACAGGATTTGCCTGCATGGCCCAGCTTCCCAAAGCTACAGGCAACCATTGACAAATCATGTTCAGGCAATCATTGATTACAATCATAAGTGATAGGAGTAGAATTAGGCCATTCGGCCCCTCAAGTCTACTCCACCATTCAATCATGGCTGATCTACCTATCCTTCCTAACCCCATTCTCCTGCCTTCTCCCCATAACCTCTGACACCTGTGCCAATCAAGAATCTATCTATCTCTGCCTTAAATATATCCACTGACTTGGCCGGCCACAGCCTCCTGTGGCAACGAATTCCACAGATTCCCCATCCTCTGACTAAATACATTTCTCCTCACCTCCTTCCTAAAAGAGGTAAAGGGCCTTTAATTCTGAGGCTATGATGTATCATGTACCAATAACAGGTCCCATTCAGAATCTTTTCATAGGCATGAAGATTTACACTCCCTCACCACTATCCCTCATCTTTCGTTGACCATAAATTTGTTTCTTTCTAATTTTAGACCTGGATTCAGATTAAACTAAATCACTTTCAATGGTCGTGCGAAACTCTATCATGTTTTGCTGGTTAATCTCTACAGGGCCTTTAGATAGCAGATCAATCAATAGCCCTTTCTCATTGCACAATGCTGGCTCAAAGATATTGCCTTGTTGATTCTTCAACATATTAATCTGGATGTTTATCTTCCATGCAGTATATGAATCAGTCCTCCTTACTAATACTGCCAAACAGAAGGAAAAAAATAATAATGTTGGAATCGTTCAGTATGAAGAGAAGCCACGTACCAATATACATGTGCCAGCTCTTTGGTGAAGGTATCTCCTTCATCACACATCTTGGTTCTTCCCCCTCAGCCCCACAGACCACTAACATACCGTCTAAGTCAGTAATGGGAATAAAACGTGCAACATGATAAATATATTACATTTACTGTAGCATGTCCTTGAAAGCTAACAGGTTGGAGGGCGATGACATGTTTAGGATTTATATTCACAGAGCTGCTACAGTCGATTGGAAAGACTCGACAAGGTATTTGGTTACAATCCCTAGGTTTATGAAAGCTCCAATGATAAATGTATTCATTGCAAGAATAGCAGCTTGTAGGTTGTGACTCTTGAATGCCCATTTAATTGACTCGGGTAATCTGACGAGCACAGAAGGTGAGAAGAAATACCAATTACATCTTCTGGCCCTAAAAGGTCAGACCAGATTGGACACCATAGTTATTGAAGATAATAAACCTTTCATTGGAGTCAGAGTCATCCAGCGTGGAAATAGGCCATTTGGTCCCTTTCCAATCAAACTGCCCCAACTACACTAGTCCCACCTATCTGTATTTGAGCCATAAACCATTCCTGCCCATGTCCCTGTCCAATGGTGTTACAGTATCTGCCTCAACTACCTTCTCATTCCATATACCCATATACTTCTGAGCTTAATCCTATTTTGTAAATGATGTGCTTGTGAGAGATATTGTCACAGCAGAGATCAGGTAGATGGAGTTAAATGTTATTCATTGAACTTGCCTTTGATTGTTTGCTCCTTGCCATTATGACTGATTGAAATGTAGACGTGCTTTATAGAATCCAAAAGTAGATATAGCTACTGCCTGAAGGTGCTTCGAATGGCTGAAGGTATCATTACTGATGAACAGTAATTCAAATTGAAAAGGACATGCCTTACCTAGCCGTTTTATTTTAAATGAGATGTTCATATTACATATTTATTTAATTTATAAGATGGTTCTTTGGAAAGACATATGGGAATTGCTTAATGAAAAGAACCTGATAGCCATACATTGCACAAATGTGTAAGATGCTGGTTCAATATGTTTAGTTGAGTTTAGTTTAGTTTAGAGATACAGCGCTGAAACAGGCCCTTCGGCCCACTGAGTCCGCACTGACCAGCAATCCCCGCACAGTAACACTATCCTACACACACTAGGGACAATTTAGATTTATACCAAGCCAATTAACCTACAAACCTGTACGTCTTTGGAGTATGGGAGGAAACTGGAGATCTCAGAGAAAACCCACGCAGGTCACGGGGAGAACGTACTAACTCCGTACAGACAGCACCCGTAGTCAGGATCGAACCCAGGTCTCCGGCACTGCAAGCTCTGTAAGGCAGCAACTCTACCGCTGCGCCACCGTGCCGCCCGAAAGAGATTGTTAATCAATCTCTTTTCAGTCAGACTCGTACAGAACTAAATAAGAGGCAAGATGGAGCCCTTTGTGGAATTGTTCTTCCAGGTGCACCTGTTCCTCGCAAGTACGTGCTACTTGCCAATTGCCATAAATCAGCAGACTCCTATGTAGTACCCAACAGGACAAATCTATCTGCTTCACCTTTGAATGAACCCACTCCATATGCTTGAACCTGGCCATACATCAGTCTAGATCTCTTTCCATGATGTCATTCCTCTCCATGCTAGAAACACAGACAGCAGGGTTAATGCCTTCAATATATTTTGTTACCTTATTGAGAATTTTCCTTCCTCATGTCATTTATGAATAGACTTAAGAAAGGAGAAGTAAAAGGGTCTAATCCTCAGAACTGGGTTGGAAGATTCAAAGTATCTTGGTTCCTGGAGTGGTTTTAGCAGACATCATTAGTCACTGGCCGTGACACAACTTATCTTACTTATCACTGTGCTCTGCCTCCTGTTGCCAAACCCATTTTCTTTCCAGTTGGCTAACTTACCATTATAACATAAAGCAGTGGCCAGAAATTAGAAGTGTCACAACTTTACAATTGATTATTTGGGTTTGAGTTAAAAATAGTGAATAATGGAATTGCCAGGCAAGTCAGTGAGTGGATCAACAGAGAATAACACAGTTTAGTATAGTTTAGAGATGCAGCGTGGAAACAGGCCCTTCGGCCCACTGACTCCGTGCTGACCAACACCAGCACTATCTGACGCACTATAACAATTTACAATCTTTACCAAAGCCAATTAGCCTACAAACTTGTACATCTTTGGAGTGTGGGAGGAGACTGGAGCACCCGGGGAAAATGCACGTGGTCACGGGGAGAACGTACAAACTCCTTACAGAACACACCCGTAGTCAAGATCAAACCTGGGTCCCTGGCACTGTAAGGTAACAACTCTACCTCTGCTCCACGCTGCTGCCCCCATTCATGGGACCTTAGACAGTAAATAAAAAATTATCAAGCTGAAATGGTCCTTTTTAGTTCTTGTTCACAGAACACAGATCCTCCTGGCATGCTTAGTATTCCCAGCATTTTCAGTTCATTATTTCAGATTTCCAGCACTTGCAGTTTTATATAATGTGGATTTCGCAATTTGTAACTTGATTGAGAACATTCTTTTCTCGGCAATACTGTCGGATGTTGGGTTAATTTCACACATGTGGCAGCTTTTGGGTTGTAGCAAACTTCCTGAGTTTGATGTAAACAGGTAAAATGCTTCCAATTTAGGTAGTGGGTAAATTTCCACACGCCCGCTAGTTAAAATTGATCTGTAGGGCTTGTCTGACGCTCAAAACAGACTACACTGAAACTCATTATTGGCCAGGGCCCAAATACCACAAAGAAGCCGTCATGCTTGTTTGTTCGGCATAACTCATGAAGTATTTGGAGATTGTAAACGCAGAAAGAAAGAAAATCATTCCACTCTTGGAAAAAATGAGAACAGTGCCAACTGATGTTGTGTGTTGGTCAATCAGTTGACAGTAATTGGAGGCATTCACTGTGAGGTCTGCATCTACACTCTCTGCAAACTATGTGTGGTAAATCTTGCTTTGTTTTTTGACTTGGATCTCAAGGGGGTAGGAATACAAAGGACTGTAAGTAAAGCTCGGTGTAGGAAGGAAATGCTGGTTTAGACACAAAATGCTGCAGTTGCTCAGCGGGACAGGCAGCGTCTCTGGAGAGAAGGAATGGGTGACGTTTCGGGTTGAGACCCTTCTTCGAACTGGGAGTCAGGGGAGAGGAAGGTACATAGATAAGGAAGTGTGTAGATAAGGAAGTGGAAAACAGGAAAAGGGGAATGGAGATCAAGGAAGATATAGAATAGATCATTGTTAGTTGGGAAAAGGTGACAACAAAGCAAACAGAGATAAAATGTAGTCAGAGACAGTAAGACTGGTCAGAGAACTGGGAAGGGGGAGGGGATGGAGAGAGAGAGAAAGCAAGGGTTATTTGCAGTTAGAGAAGTCAATGTTCGCGCTGGCTTAGCAGCTGCAGCCCGCCTGCAGTCCGTTTGTTTTTTTCTTTTTTTGTTTGTTCTTTTGTCCTGTTTTAGTTAATTTTTGGTTTTATTTTATTATGGTGTGTTTTGGGTGGGGGGGGGGGGGGGGGGAGAAACATGTTTTTGGTCTCTTCCTTCGGGGGGATGCGACTTCTCTTGTCGTATCCCCCATGTCCGTCTCCATCTGCGCCGAGTCCTAATAGCGGAGCTGGCGGCCTCCGAACTGGGGCAGCGTTCCAGCGACACATGAGCTGTGGCATTCCAGTGGCAGCGGGGACCCAACATTGGGGCTGTGGCGTTCCGGCAGCAGCGGCAGCGGCAGCGGCGACCCAACATCGGGGCTGTGGCGTTCCGGCATCGGAGGATCGACCACAGTGGACGACAGCGTCGGGAGCTCACAAGTCGCCTCGGAGCAGAGGGTGAACAAGGAGGGAAGAGACGAGGACTTTAAGATTTTTGCCTTCCATCACAGTGAGGAGGTGCCTGGTGAATTCACTGTGGTGGATGTTAAATTTGTGTTTATTGTGTGTTTTGTCATTTTTATTATGTGAATGACTGCAAGGCAACAAAATTTTGTTCAGACCGAAAGGCCTGAATGACAATAAAGGTTACTTTGACTTTGACTTTGACTTCATACCGCTGTGATGTACTTTTATATAAAGCTCTGTTTTGATACTGTTTGGAATACAGTGTGCAGTCTGAGCACAGACAGTTACATTTGTAAGCCCTAGAGTGCAATCATTGTGAGGTACTAAGCCTTGTTATGTAGATCCATAGATTTACTTGTATGAGACACTAAGAATTGAGCCAATGAGGTGAACTAGTTTAAGATAATTGAATGAATTGATGGTAAGTTCATAAGTTCATAGGTTCTAAGAGCAGAATAATTTTCACACAGAGAGTGGTGAATCTCTGGAATTCTCTGCCACAGAGGGTAGTTGAGGCCAGTTCATTGGCTATATTTAAGAGGGAGTTAGATGTAGCCCTTCTGGCTAAGGGGATCAGGGGGTATGGAGAGAAGGCAGGTACGGGATAGTGAGTTGGATGATCAGCCATGATCATATTGAATGGCGGTGCAGGCTCAAAGGGCCAAATGGCCTACTCCTGCACCTAATTTCTATGTTTCTATGTTTCTAATAAGGCCATTCAGCCCATCAAGCCTACACCACCATTCAATCATGGCTGATTTATCTTTCCCAGAGAGATAGATCAGGCATGGATAGATAGATAAGATGTGAAACTACTATCTCTCATGGGGAAGTCTGAATAAGAGATTGGGGCCATTCATGGGTGACATGACAAATACCTTCGCACTATTGGTATTGGAAACCAGGAAACCATTTACCGTAAGATCACTGAATAGAATATTTCAAAACTCAGGCCATAAAATGTTAAGTTGGTAGACACAAAATGCTGCAATAACTCAGCGGGTGAGGCAGCATCTCTGGAGAGAAGGAATGGGCGACATTTCAGGTCGAGACCCTTCGTCAGACTGAATGTTATGTAGGGATGGGTGATGAGGTGATGTGGAATTGAGTTCAGATACACATTGGCCGTGGTCTAACTAGGTGGCTCCTACCCAGTTGCGATGATCTCATGTTTTGTTGGCTGTACAGTGATGTTTGGTCCTCGGAACATCACATGGGAATGACCTGACACAATATCAGATGGCAACACATTTTTTGACCATACACAGGCATCATCACATCTGGCCCTCGGCTGTTGTTCATATGCGTGCAGTTTTAACACAGGTTAATGGATGTAAGTACCAGGCAATAATAATCTCCAATAATAGAAACATAGATACATAGAAAAAAGGTGCAGGAGTAGGCCATTCGGCCCTTCGAGCCTGCACCGCCATTCAATATGATCATGGCTGATCATCCAACTCAGTATCTTGTACCTGCCTTCTCTCCATACCCCCTGAACCCTTTAGCCACAAGGGCCACATCTAACTCCCTCTTAAATATAGCCAATGAACTGGCCTCAACTACCCTCTGTGGCAGAGAGTTCCAGAGATTCACCACTCTCTGTGTGAAAAATGTTTATCTCATCTCGGTCCTAAAGGATTTCCCCTCTATCCTTAAACTGTGACCCCTTGTCCTGGACATCCCCAACATCAGGAACAATCTTCCTGCATCTAGCCTGTCCAACCCCTTAAGAATTTTGTAAGTTTCTATAAGATCCCCCCTCAATCTCCTAAATTCTAGCGAGTACAAGCCGAGTCTTTTTTCATATGAAATTCCTGACATCCCAGGAATCAGTCTGGTGAACCTTCTCTGCACTCCCTCTATGGCAAGAATGTCTTTCCTCAGATTAGGAGACCAAAACTGTATGCAATACTCCAGGTGTGGTCTCACCAAGACCCTGTACAACTGCAATAGAACCTCCCTGCTCCTATACTCAAATCCTTTTGCTATGAATGCTAACATACCATTCGCTTTCTTCACTGCCTGCTGCACCTGCATGCCTACTTTCAATGACTGGTGTACCATGACACACAGGTCACGTTGCATCTCCCCTTTTCCTAATCGGCCACCATTTAGATAACAGTCTACTTTCCTGTTTTTGCCACCAAAGTGGATTTATCCACATTATACTGCATCTGCCATGCATTTGCCCACTCACCCAGCCTATCCAAGTCACCTGGCAGCCTCCTAGCATCCTCCTCACAGCTAACACTGCCCCCCAGCTTCGTGTCATCCGCAAACTTGGAGATATTTCCTTCAATTCCCTCATCCAGATCATTAATATATATTGTAAATAGCTGGGGTCCCAGCACTGAGCCTTGCGGTACCCCACTAGTCACTGCCTGCCATTCTGAAAAGGACCCGTTTACTCCTACTCTTTGCTTCCTGTTTGCCAGCCAGTTCTCTATCCACATCAATACTGAACCCCCAATACCGTGTGCTTTAAGTTTGTGTACTAATCTCTTATGTGGGACCTTGTCGAAAGCCTTCTGGAAGTCCAGATTAACACATTCACTGGTTCTCCCTTTCCACTCTACTAGTTACATCCTCGAAAAATTCTATAAGATTCGTCAGACATGATTTACCTTTCATAAATCCATGCTGACTTTGTCCAATGATTTCACCACTTTCCAAATGTGCTGCTATCCCATCTTTAATAACTGACTCTAGCAGTTTCCCCACGACCGATTTTAGACTAACTGGTCTGTAATTCCCCATTTTCTCTCTCCCTCCCTTTTTAAAAAGTGGGGTTACATTAGCTACCCTCCAACCCTCAGGAACTACTCCAGAATCTAAAGAGTTTTGAAAGATTATTACTAATGCATCCACTATTTCTGGAGCTACTTCCTTAAGTACTCTGGGATGCAGCCTATCTGGCCCTGGGGATTTATCGGCTTTTAATCCATTCAATTTACCCAACACCACTTCCCGGCTAACCTGGATTTCACTCAATTCCTCCATTTCATTTGACCCGCGGTCCCCTGCTATTTCCGACAGATTATTTATGTCTTCCTTAGTGAAGACAGAACCAAAGTAGTTGTTTAATTGGTCCGCCATGTCCTTGTTCCCCATGATTAATTCACCTGTTTCTGACTGCAAGGGACCTACATTTTTTTTTTTAAACTAATCTCTTTCTCTTCACATATCTATAAAAGATATGGTAGACAGTACAGATATACTGTAATGCATCAGTTCCATTTACAAAGTCCAAGGTCTGTAATGGGGTGTAGGTGTATCTGACCGTCCCCTAGCTTATGAAACTACCGTTCAGGAGCCTGCTAACAGAGGGGTGGAAACTGTTCCTGAATCTGGTGGTGCATGCTTTCAAGCTTCTGTACCTTCTGCTGGATGGGAGCGGGGAGAAGAGGGAATGACCGGGGTGGACAGGTCTACAGAGCATGTTCACAAGTTCACAAGGTCACAAGTTATAGGAGTAGATTTAGGCCATTCGGCCCATCGTGTCTACTCCGACATTCAATCATGGCTGATTTCTGCCTCCTAATCCCATTTTCCTGCCTTTTCCCCGTAACCCTTGACACCTGTTCTGATCAAGAATTTGTCTATTTCTGCCTTAAAAAATTCCACTGACTTGTCCTCCACAGTCCTCTGCGGCAATGAGTTCCACAGATTAACTACCCTCTGACTAAAGAAGTTCCTCCTCACCTCCTTTCTAAAAAAACACCCTTTAATTCTGAGGCTGTGGCCTCTGGTCCTAGACTCTCCCACCAGTGGAAACATCCTTTCCTCATCCACTCTATCTATGCCTTCCATTATTCTGTAATGCATGCTCCCACCCAGGTTATTCTCACAACATCTCCCATTCTGTGTCCTCCACCACCGAACTGGGAAAAGGAAGCAGGTCCATCGGATCAGGTTCTCCGAGTCACTGACAAACTTGACTTGAAATATATCACTGGCCCTTCGGTAACGGTGGCGCAGTAGTAGAGTTGCTGCCTTACAGTGAATGCAGCGTTGGAGACCCGGGTCCCATCCCGATCTGGTTTTGACCCGGGTTTGATCTCCGTTCTGTCTGTACGGAGTTTGCACGTTCTCCCCGTGACGTGCGTGGGTTTTCTCCTAGGTCTTCGGTTTCCTCCCACGCTCCAAAGACGTACAGGTTTGTAGGTTAATTGGCTTGGCAAATATAAAAATTGTCCCTAGTATGTGTAGGATAGTGTTAATGTGCAGGAATTGCTGGTCGGCATGGGACCTGGTGGGCCGAAGGGCCTGTTTCTCCGCTGTATCTCTAAACTAAACAAAAATGACCACGTCAGTCCTGAAACTCCCTTCCCAAAGAGCAGAAAGGCTGAGTGTTTCAAGAATGTCTCCTCACCGCATACCCAAGGGCAAATAGAGATGGACAAACAATACTGAGATTGCCAGCAGAGATCAGATCTTGACAAAGAATTTAAAAAGTCTGAAGTCTGAAGAATCCAGAGATGCTGCCTGTCCCACTCAGTTACTCCAGCATTTTGTGTTTAAAAAATAATCAGACCTGACCACAGTACTCATTCTGTTTTACTTTTAGTTTTAGAGATAAAGCATGGAAATAATCCCGTCTCCCACCGAGCCCACATCGACCAGTGATCCCCGCACACTAACACTATCCTATACACTCTAGAACCAAGTTACACTTATACCAAGCCAATTAGCCTACAAACCTGTACATATTTGGAGTGTGAGAGGCAATCGGGGCACGCGGAGAAAACCCTTGCGGTCACGGAGAGTACGCACAAACGCCATACAGACAGCGCCCGTAGTCGGGATCGAACCCGCTGGTGCTGTAAGGCAGAAGCTCTACTGCTGCGCCACCGTGCCATCCAAAGCTTGGCTAACCAGTCTGAAGAAGGGTCTCGACCCAAAACAAGAAGGGTTTCGGCCCGAAAAGTTGCCTATTCCCTTCGCTCCATAGATGCTGCTGCACCAGCTGAGTTTCTCCAGCACTTTTGTCTACCCATTCCTTCTCTCCAGAGATGCTGCCTGTCCCGCTGAGTTACTCCAGTCTATCTTGGCTTGGCTCCTTATTCTCTGTGCTACTGTCCTTCACAGGCACAGCTCTAGTTACTCGCTGTCATTGTGATGTGAAGTGGTTACCTTCCTCTCTTGCACAAACATTCTAGAAACCGCAGTGTTTTGCAGCAGGCCGGGAGGAAGTAGGCTTGGAATCAGCAAACAGGTGTGTATCTCTGTTTTTTTGGTGCCTATTGTTGTGTGGGTTTGATTGAAGTGAGTCCCAGTGGTTTCAGAGAACCATTCTGCCTGTCAGCAGTTGATCTGTGCTGTTCATTGTTAATATTAGTTTCACAAAGTTATAAATAAATAAATAGTGTTTGCAGGTCCTTTCCTGTCGATTTTGTTTTGCGGCATTCTCAGGATTCTTTTGTGCCCCTTCTCCCAGGGGAGGTGAGAATGAATGGGTGTTTACATTAACAAGAGGTTCTTATGCCTGGTGAAAAATGTTGAGTTTGTCAACGTGATGCACAGCGCTGTACAAAGTCACATTGATAAACTCCAAGGCTCAGCACTTTCTGTGGTTGAGTTTAAAATTAACCAAGGTTAAAGGGCGTCCTGGGCAGGCAGGCAGGCAGTTTTAGGCTGTGGAAACAGGACTTTGCTTTCAAATACTTCACTTCTCACAGTCTTCAGCAACAGATTCACAGCAACGCAAAGCTTTTGATGTGTTTCAAGTTGATGAGGCAAGCAGTTTGCACACAGCAAGGTCACTCGCTAAGCAAATGAGATGAAAATCAGGCTAATTTGTTTGTGATGGCGTTGATTGTGGACTTCTGCTTGTCGAGTCCACACACACAAGATTAGAAGTGGTTCAGCCAGAACTCAACACACATCTCGGCATCTGCACAATGATGCCTGTCTTGTCACTTCTTGTGTTTCGTGTGTGTGGAGGTGGAATGATTGGTGGAAACAGGGCCGTGATCAACGTGAACACTCTTGCCTTGCCCCCGATTGTGGACTACACATTGGAATGAGCAGGTTATACAGTCAAAGTATCAATACCATATCGAACCTCCTTCCCATTCCTCTTCATTTAAACCATTTTTAGTTCATTCTTTTCACGTGTATCTAACGCCAGTGAAAAGTGTTTGTTTTTTCATTTGCAAGCGACCCAGTCTAGAAAAGACTATGTATGAATGCAATCAAGGCAGCCGCTTCTGAAGAAGGGTCTCGACCCGAAACGCACCTATTCCTTCGCTCCATAAATGCCGCCTCACCCGCTGAGTTTCTCCAGCTCTTTTGTCTACCTCCGATCCCAACAGTGAAGCCCAGACACAGAAGGTGCACGGCCGTGCTGGCGGCTTTGCTCAGGGACTTATGTGGGACTTTGTCGAAGGCCTTCTGGAAGTCCAGATTAACACATTCACTGGTTCTCCCCTATCCACTCTACTAGTTACATCCTCGAAAAATTCTATAAGATTCGTCAGACATGATTTACCTTTCGTAAATCCATGCTGACATTGTCCAATGATTTCACCACTTTCCAAATGTGCTGCTATCCCATCCCAGGGTGCGGTACAGCCAGAGCTCGCCGCTCTTTGTCAGCTCGCCGCTCTTTGTCAGCTCGCCGCTGCTTAGTTGCTTGCCGCTGCTCGGCAGTTCGGCGCTGTTTGGTGCTCCGCCATTGCGGCCACCAGCGCAGGCCTCCTTGCGTCCTAGAGTCACCGTGCCTGGGTGCCGTGGCCTCAGACCCAGGAGGAACTGGAGATGACAAAAGTCTGCAGGCCGGATAAATACAGGGAAAAAATACATCAGCGGGCCGGATGATTTTGGGTTACGGGCTGCACTCAGCCCGGGGACTGCAGGTTGCTGAATCCTGCCGTACACACCTCTATAAGATCACCCTTCGTCCTTCTGTGCTCCATTTTGAAGAGTTAACCGAAAGAGTAAACAATGGTGATGTAATCTATGAAACAGTTAGACGGGTACATGGATAAGCCAGGTTTAGAGGGATATTGGCCAAATGTGGCAGGTGATACTAGTGTAGCTGGGACATGTTGTGGGCAAGTTGGGCCAAACTGTATTACTCTATGATTAAATGACTTAACAACCAGATTTTCAGCAGCGCTTTGATGAAACATAGAAAATAGGTGCATGAGGAGGCCATTCGGCCCTTCAAGCAGGCACCGCCATTTAATATGATCATGGTTGATCATCCAAAATCAGTACCCCATTCCTACTTTTCTCCCATATTCCTTGATTGTGGAATTCTGCGGAATTCTCTGCCTCAGAGGGCAATGGAGGCCGGTTCTCTGGATGCTTTCAAGAGAGAGCTAGATAGGGCTTTTAAAGATAGCGGGATCAAGGGACATCAAAGGTATCAAAGTATTTTATTGATCACATTCACATACACCTAGGTGTAGTGAAGTGAAATGCTTCTTGCCATGGGGATATGGGGAGAAGGCAGGAACAGGGTACTGATTGGGGATGATCAGCCCTGATCACATTGAATGGCGGTGATGGCTGGAAGGGCCGAATGGCCTACTCCTGCACCTATTGTCTATTGTCTATTGATTCATTTAGCCCTAAGAGCTAAATCTAATTCTCACTTGAAAACATCCAGTGAATTTGCCTCCATTACCTTCTGTGGCAGAGAATTCCACAGATTCACAACTCTCTGGGTGAAAAAGCTTTTCCTCATCTCAGTCCTAAATTGCCTGCCCCTTATTCTTAAACTGTGACTCCCCCAACATGGGGAACCTTTTTCCTGCACCTACCATATGATAGACTAATAAATAAGGTCAAAGAATGCAGTTTCAGGGGACAAGTTGCTAAATGGATTGCTGGCTGGCTTCAATATAGAAAACAGAGAATGAAAGATGAATGAAGGGTTGCTATTCATAGGGGAACAAAGTATTTAGTGGTATACCACATGGATCACTGCTGTTTCTGTCCTATATGCTGATTAAGGGTCTGACTGCCTAATTAAATTATTAATCTTTACATTCAATAATCGCTTTGTACAATAAAATGTTCTAAACATTTGAAAATCTATTTTACAACTTTTAAGGGGCCAACACAACACGTCACAAAAACAACATGAATTCACAGAGAGCAGATCCCACACAGACACATCTGGAGGTTAGGGTTCATAAGTTCATAGGAGCAGAAGTAGGCCATTTGGAAATCGAGTCTACTCCGCCATTTAATCATGGCTCACCTATCTTTCCTCTCAACCCGATTCTCCTGCCTTCTCACCATAACCCTTGACACCTGTACTAACCAAGTATCTGTCAATCTCCACCTTGAAAATACCCACTGACTTGGCCTCCGCAGCCGTCTGTGGCAATGAGTTTCACAGATTCACCACCCTCTGACTAAAGAAATTCCTCCTCATCTCCTTTCTAAAGGCACGTCCTTTTGTTCTGCGTTCTGTCAGTACATATGACAATTAAAATCTCTTGCGGGAATAAGCAGCAGAAGTGGCCCAGTGGTGCATTGGTAGAACTGCTGTCACACAGCGCCAGAGACCTCAGTTCAATCCTAATCTTGGGTGCTATTTGTGTGGAGTTTGCACGTTCTCCCTGTAATCCCGTGGATTTCCTTTGGTTCCTCTAGTTTCTCCAACATCCCATCTAATCTACGTGCAGGGTTGTAGATGAATTGGACCCTGTAAATTGCCCCTGGTGTGTACTGAGTGGATGGGAATGTAGGATTACATTGAAATCTTGTGATGATGGGTCGAAGGGCCTGTTTCCATTCAGTATTTCTAACAAAATGTAGCATTCCTTCATCCTGCAGTAAAGAAAGTGCCTGTTTTTTTTCCCATGTAGCTGTAGTAAATTTAAATGATTCATATTTTGTGTTTGGTAACAGATGTGAAGGAATTCTCTGTCCGTAACTGTGGGATTCTCCACCCACCCATTCTCTTTGATCATTCACCAGAACAAAACAAAAATAGAATGCTGTGTGTGTTGGAAACCTGAAATAAAGAAGATGCATTTTAGTTTAGTTTAGTTTAGTTATGGTGCTGAAACAGGCCCTTCGGCCCACCGAGTCCCTGCTGACCAGCCATCCTCCTACACTAACACTCTCCTACACACACTAGGGACAATTTGCATTTATACCAAGCCCATTAACCTACAGACCTGTATGTCTTTGGAATGCGGGAGGAAACCGTAGATCTCAAAGAAAAGCCACGCAGGTCATGGGGAGAGCGTACATACTCCGTAGAGACAGCGCCCGTAGTCAGGATCGAACCTGGGTCTCTGGCGCTGTAAGGCAGCAACTCTACCGCTGTGCCACCGTCCATGTTCCATGTCAGCTGAAGATCATGCATGAATATATTTGTTTTAGCCTTTCATATGTGGAATTTCTTTATTCATAACAATGTAGATATTGTGACATCCAGAGTTTTGAAATCAATAGATTATACTTGGGTAGGGCTGGCTAAATATCTACGACTAGGTTTGGTAAATTGGGTCCAAGTAGATCCAGGCGTGCTTTGTTTGCAGTTTGCAACAGCTTTGATATTGAATGACCTGCTGTAGTTTCTATGTGAAGCTAACATCTTACATGATGGGCCGTCAAGGATTTCACTTGCCCCCCCATCCTTCTATTAACACTTCTACCCCTTGTCCTTGTTACTCTAGTTTAGTTTAGATATACAGCGTGGAAACATGCCCTTCTACCCACCAAGTCCACGCTGACCAGTGATCCCCACACACTAACACTATCTTGCACACACTAGGGACGATATATAATCTTGCCAAGCCAATTAGCCGACAAACCTGTATGTTTTTGGAGTGTGGAAGGAAACCGGAGCACCCGGAGAAAACCCACGCAGGTCACTGGAAGAACATACAAACACTGTACAGACAGCACCCGTGGTCAGGATCGAACTCAGACCTCTGGAGCCGTCAGGCAGCAACTCTACCGCTGTGCCACCATGCTGCCCACTATCACACACATCTGCTTTCTCTCCGCTGCATCCTTTGCTTTCTCTTCTACCAACACGTGTCCCGTTACCTCACGGACAACTACTGTCCAAGCTGCCCTTTCACTTTCCTCCATTGTCTGCGTTGTTTAATTGTTACCACATTTACTCCAGGGCTTCAGACTTATCCAATATCAGAACCACTGCTGAGACAATGGCCAGCCAACTGGTCTAGACAAACTCCATGTGGCAGCCACTGTAAATACATCCAGATGTGCTACCCCAGGCTTGTCCTTCGAGTAAACATCTGGCACAGAATATTGCTGAAAATATTGTGAAAGAGGCAGAGAGAACAAATGCGGTGCATCTGGTGAATAGCTAACCCCCACTACCTTATTTTCTTCATTCCTGCAGCATTTTTACTGCAGACCTTGTGACCTGATTGGCAACGCTGCTGGAGCGAGAAGCGTAGCGTCAACAGAAAAAAACCTCATGGCCAAGAAGCACAAAGTGCTGTATTTCACGGACATACGGCAGTAAATCTGGCTGCTCTGCTCATCGTCTGAAGAATGGTTTAATTAGCCCCACGCTCTCTGTTAATGACCCTTGTTTCTTTATCAGATCATACATGATTACAAAGCTATGTTTGAATACGGCAGTAGAGTTACTGCCTCAAGGCACCAGAGAGGCGGGTTCAATCCTGACCACGGGTGCTGTCTGTACGGAGTTTGTACGTTCTACCCCACATTGCAAAGAAGTACAGGTTTGTAGATTAATTGGCTTCGGTAAAGATTGTAAATTGTCCCTCATGTGTAGGATAGTGCCAGTGTACGTGGTGATCGCTAGTCCATGCGGATTTGATGGGCCGAAGGGCCTGTTTCCGTGCATTGAAATTAAAACCAAAACTAAGTTCAGTTGAATGTGAAAAGGTCCTGATATTTCTGGACAAACAAGAACATTTTCTACAGTTACTTTGTCAATGGTGACCTGAGGAAATTACCTTTCAATAATATTCCTACTTCCCCCCCAAAAAACACATGTGTTTATGTTGAACAAATTCAATTGGCTTTGCAAAGTAATGACAAAGCCCAGAAACATAGGAACATAGAAAATAGGTGCGGGTGGAGGCCATTCGGCCCTTGCCAGCACCACCATTCATTGTGATCATGGCTGATCGTCCCCTATCAATAACCCGTGCCTGCCTTCTCCCTATATCCCTTGATTCCACTAGCCCATAGAGCTCTATCTAACTCTCTCTTAAATCCATCCAGTGACTTGGCCTCCACTGCCCTCTGTGGCAGGGAATTCCACAAATTCACTACTCTCTGGGTGAAAACGTTTTTTCTCACCTCAGTCTTAAATGACCACCCCTTTATTCTAAGACTGTGGCCCCTGGTTCTGGACGCCCAACGTTGGGAACAATTTTCCTGCATCTAACTTGTCCAGTCGTTTTATAAATGTTTTAATTTATAAGAAGAAACTTAAATAAAGTAATATTTTTAGTTGCTCACCCAGTTGCTGAATAGCTATTTGCAACCTTTAGAGGCTGTAATCATATATGAACCTGAAAACATACCTGCACTTCTGAGTCAGGCTCAAGACCTGAAATCTGACTCCAGAGATTTTCACTGCAATATCCAGGCTGATTCCAGCACAATATCAAGGAAATCCCCCATTATCCAGGATAGAAAATGGAGATCCCTTCTGACCTTTATGACTCTTATAATCCCTTAGTACTTCGACCAAGAGGAGCAATTTTCCTGATCCGCCAACAGCTAGCTCTCAATGACACAAAGAAACGGTCACTGTGCCATTTATATCATTGTTATTTATTGAATCTTGTTGTACATATGTTGATGGATGCAATATACATATTTCATAAAAGTTGGTAAAAAAAAATCTTAATTTTTTGTCTAATGTTGTTGCAGATTTATTCTTAATTTAGTTTAGTTTAGAGATACTGCGTGGAAATGGGCCCTTCGACCCAGTGCCCAACTTGCCCCTTCTACACTAGACCCACCTCCCTCTAAACCTACCCTATCCATGTACTTGTCCAAATGTTTCTTAAACATTGTGATAGTACCTGCCTCAACTATCTCCTCTGGCAGCCCATTCCATATACCTACCACCCTTTGTGTAAAATAGTTAAACCTCAGCTTCCTATTAAATCTTTCCCCACTCCCTTAAACCTATGTTGTCTGATTCTTGATTCCCCTACTCTGTGCATTTACCCTGACTAATCCTTTCATGCTCTTATACACCTCTATATAATCTCCCCTTATCCTCCTGTAATTCATTCATTCATTCATTCATTCATCATCGTTGAAAACATTACTGACGCAGTGGTGCTGGTTTCCAACGGGAACAGTGACGGACGCACCACACATCTCTGTCCTCCAGTTCCTGCGGACTTTGCCATTGGAAGTATAGGATTCTGGTGTGTGTGCTTTATCATTGTTCCTTACAATGCTATGTACGGCAGTGTGGATGGCCGTTGGCTCGCTAGAAGCTCATCCGCCCTTTACTACAAGGAATAACAATAGACAATAGACAATAGGTGCAGGAGTAGGCCATCCGGCCCTTCGAGCCAGCACCGACATTCAATGTGATATGGCTGATAATCCCCAATCAGTACCCCGTTCCTGTCTTCTCCCCATATACCCTGACCACTATTTTTAAGAGCACTATCTAGCTCTCTCTTGAAAATATCCAGAGAACCTGCCTCCACCGCCCTCTGAGGCAGAAAATTCCACAGACTTGCCACTCTCTGTGAGAAAAAGTGTTTCCTCATCTCCGTTCTATATGGCTTACTCCTTATTCTTAAACTGTGGCCCCTGGTTCTGGACTCCCCCAACATCGGGAACATGTTTCCTGCCTCCAGCGTGCCCAAGCCCTTAACAATCTTATATGTCTCAATAAAGTCCTAGACTGTACAACGTCTCCCTATAGCTCAACCCCTCAAGTCCTGGCAACATCCTTGTAAATATTCTCTGCACCCTTTCCACATGAGATGAGAAGGGAATGGAGGGTTATGGGACTAAGGGAAAATAATTGTTCGGCACGGACTTGTAGGGCCGAGATGGCCTGTTTCCTTGCTGTAATTGTTATATGGTTATATGGTTATAACAACATCTTTCCTATAACAGAGTGACCAAAACTGAACAAATGTGGCCACACCAATGCCCTGTACAACTGTATCATGACCTTCCAACCTCCACACTCAACATTCTGACTGATGAAAGCTAATGTGCCGACAGCCTTCTTGACCACCCTATGTAACTGTGATGCCACTCTCAAGGAACTATGGACCTGTACTCCTGGATCCCTCTGCTCTACCACACTCCCCAGAGCCCTGACATTCACTATGTATGTCCTGCACAGGTCAGGATTCTCAAATTGCAACACGTCACTCACACCTCTCTGTATGAAACTCCATCACTGATTCCTCAGCTCATCTGCCCAACTCATCAGATCCTTGAATTTTTGACAACCGTCTTTGCTATCTTGACCATTCTGAAGAATGTCACCCGTTCCTTCTCTCCAGAGATGCTGCCTGTCTCACTGTGTTGCTCCAGCTTTCAGTTTCTATCTTCGCTATCCACAATACCACCCACTTTAGTCTCATCTGCAAACTTGCCCACATTGCGTGCTGCTGCTTTATAATCAAAGACTCGGAGCTGTGGGAACATTCTGGTGTATCGCATTGCATTCCCTCCAAGAATGTTTTCTCCTTCCTGTTGAATTGTGGGCAGAACTGCACGCCATACTGTAAGCTGTAGTGTAACAATTATAGACCCATTTTTCAGTCAGAGAATTCCTTCACATCTGTTGCCAGCTGCCATCATATATATAAATGAATCATTTATATATACTACAGCTACATGGAAAAACCCAGGACCCATCCACCCTTCAAGCCCAATTGGCCCATGGGGGGGTGGGGAAACATATACTGAAGGCTAAAGATGGGTAGGGGAAGCTTACATGGAATCTTGGATCCGATGGACCGAATGGCCTGAGTCAATACTGCAGGATGTTATTCCAGTCCAGCCCAGCTCACCACCGGAAAAGGTATAGTTTAGTTTAAGAAGGAACTTCAGATGTTGGTTTAAACCGAAGATAGACACAAAAAGCTGGAGCAACTCAGCGGGACAGGAAGCATCTCTGGAGAGAAGGAATGGGTGACATTTTGGGTTGAGACCCTTCGACCCGAAACATCACCCATTCCTTCTCCCCAGAGATACTGCCTGTCCCGCTGAGTTACTCCAGCTTTTTGTGTCTACCTATAGTTTAGTTTAGTGTATTATGATCACATCCACTGAGGTACATTGTTGCGTGCTATCCAGTCAGCGGGAAGACTACACATGATTATAATGAAGCTGCTCACAGTGTACAGATACAGGACAAAGGGAATAATGTTTAGAGCAAGATAGAGTACAGAGATTCAAGGTCTCCAATGAGGTCAGGACTGCTCTCCCATTGCACATTCCCATTCTTCCCACCTCAGCAACTTTTAGAGACATAGAAACATAGAAATTAGGTGCAGGAGTAGGCCATTCGGCCCTTCGAGCCTGCACCATTCGCCATTCAATATGATCATGGCTGATCATCCAACTCAGTGTCCTGTACCTGCCTTCTCTCCATACCCCCTGATCCCCTTAGCCACAAGGGCCACATCTAACTCCCTCTTAAATATAACCAATGAACTGGCCTCAACTTCCCTCTGTGGCAGAGAGTTCCAGAGATTCACCACTCTCTGTGTGAAAAAGTTCTTCTCATCTCGGTTTTAAAGGATTTCCCCCTTATCCTTAAGCTGTGACCCCTTGTCCTGGACTTCCCCAACATCGGGAACAATCTTCCTGCATCTAGCCTGTCTAACCCCTTAAGAATTTTGTAAGTTTCTATAAGATCCCCTCTCAATCTCCTAAATTTTCCCTGCCTCATCTCATAAACAGTCTGTAAATGTCAACAATCCCGCCGTGTTGTTTTTGCGATGTTTTTGTTAAAATCCCTGCAGGCAGGAACAGCATTAGTATTCACACTAATGTGCCCCGACCAACGTTACCCTGGGATACATCTCTCTGTAGAAAGCAGAGAACTAGAGTACATGGGCCTTTTATCTGGAGTTTATAAACAAAACCGTTCAGAATCCTTGAAGTTCTTTGACAGTAGCAACGTTTTAATCAGTGAAAGACCTTGAGCCTAATTGCATTAAAGACACGTTACTTTCATTCTGTCAGTTTACAACGGCCCTCTTCATTATAAGCTTAATCACCTGAAATGTTATTTGTTTGCATCATTTTCACATCAATGCAGCAAAAGGAAATGCACTCATTGATGTGCAGACTACTGAGGGGCAGCCACGTCTCTGTTTCCATAACAGAAGCTGATCCATCAGTGTCATTTAGACACACGGATGCTGCCTGACCCACTGAGTTACAGTCATACAGACTGGAAACAGTGCCCTTCAGCCCAACTTGCCCACACCAACCAACATGTCCCATCTGCACTAGTCCCATCTGCTTGCGTTTGGCCCATATGCCTCTAGACCTGTCCATTCCACGTACCTGTCTATAAGTGTTGTGATAGTCCCTGCCTCAACGACCTCCACTGGCAGCTTGTTCCATACATTCACCAACCTTTATGTGAAAAAGTTACCCCTCAGGTGCCTATTAAATCATCTCAAACCTATGTCCTCTGGTTATCAATTCCCCTTTTTTGCGCAACAGATGCAGTGTATCAGTGAGGTGCGGTGAGGTCAATGGCTGGGGAGGCATTGGCTGGTATCAGAGCCAGATTTACACACATATGTACCAGATAGAGGTAGCTTAAATTCACCATCCAATTGGCAGGTTGCACATTGTATGTTTCATATTTCATATCAGCATTCTTTACAACACATGCATACAGGTTACTGATTGGGGACGATCAGCCATGATCACAATGAATGGCGGTGCTGGCTCGAAGGGCCGAATGGCCCCTCCTGCACCTTTGCTCTATGTTTCTATGTTTCTAATCTAGCCCAGAAATCCATCTAATATATTTCTTATCATATTAACATTATTTAGCCTTATCAATGCAGCACACAAAAAAGATATTTAACATGAAACATAAAACATCCCCCACAGAGGAATCAATGTTTCTCACTGTGAGTGAAGGCACCAAAGTTGAACAGGCCCCGACTACGGATGAACAGAGGAAGTAGACTGAACTTTGAAAGTTTCGGACTCATCTCCTGCTCACCTGTGGTTGGTGCATATTGAGGCCTCTGCAGTCGCCGCTATGGCCCAGAGCCAGGCCGTAATTCAACGCTGGCGACCCCCGCGATATGAAGGTCAACGGGTCAACGTGGAATGTCAGTACTGCGCCGCTGCTGAAGCTCGCTAACATGAAGGGAGACCGAGGTAGCGTCAATTACGTGGGCTGGGCCTACATAATTGACACTCGCTCTTCCTCCACTGGGCTCAAGACACGCCCCCTTGTGAGGCAGATGTGATTGCTGCCTCCCCTGATGCTTTTTCATTGCATTTTTATGTGAGACCAGCGAGCACAAATTTAATATATTTATATGTGTAATACGTTAGCTGGACTATGGAAAGTAAGGACATGTAATGAAGGGATTTACAAACATTACTTTGGTGACATACAGAGAGATAGTAACAGGCACACGCTTATTGCCCGCGCTCCATGTAGTTTCTGAGGGGTTGCTCAGCTCGCCGCTGCCACACCTCCAATCTCTCCATGTATTTGCAGCAGAGCTGCGAAAAATTTGGGATTTTGACTATAAAAAATGATTAGATTCATATAGAAATTACATTTATAACACAGATCAGTACAAAAATATATATGTTTATTTTATTATTATTTTTCTTTACTTTTCTTAACAGCTATTTTCATTGGGAGTGACAGGTGAGGCTCTGCCTCCCCCTGCCTCCCCTGACCACACGTCCCTGCTGTGCATCTACCTGATCTATTCCTCTCATGATTTCCTCTCTCGATATGATTACCCGTCATCCTGCTGCTCTCCAGGGGATAGAATTCCTCAATACTCAACGTCTCCCTATAGCTCTGACCCTCGAGTCCTGGCAACATAGAAACATAGAAACATAGAAATTAGGTGCAGGAGTAGGCCATTCGGCCCTTCGAGCCTGCACCGCCATTCAATATGATCATGGCTGGTCATCCAACTCAGTATCCTGTTCCTGCCTTCTCTCCATACCCCCTGATCCCTTTAGCCACAAGGGCCACATCTAACTCCCTCTTAAATATAACCAATGAACTGGCCTCAACTACCTTCTACGGCAGAGAATTCCAGAGATTCACCACTCTCTGTGTGAAAAAAGTTTTCCTCATCTCGGTCCTAAAAGATTTCCCCCTTATCCTTAAACTGTGACCCCTTGTTCTGGACTTCCCCAACATCGGGAACAATCTTCCTGCATCTAGCCTGTCCAACCCCTTAAGAATTTTGTAAGTTTCTATAAAATCCCCCCTCAATCTTCTAAATTCTAGCGAGTATAAACCGAGTCTATCCAGTCTTTCTTCATATGAAAGTCCTGACATCCCAGGAATCAGTCTGGTGAACCTTCTCTGTACTCCCTCTATGGCAAGAATGTCCTTCCTCAGATTAGGAGACCAAAACTGTACGCAACATCCTTGCAAATCTTCCCTGCACCTTTCCAGCTTGAGTTACTCCAGCACTTTGTTTGTTTCCGTGAGTGGAATTTGTCTTTTCCGGACAGCGCAGAATAGAATAGCACAAATCAGCAGGCGTGTCACACCATCGCATTTCCCCCATGTTCTTGGCTTCAGCACTCATTTTCTTTGCTTTCTTGGTCTCGGAATTTAAGAAATCACACGTCTTGTGCAGGTCTCACACAGTGTAAGGAGAACAATTCTAGAACCAGGGGTCACAGTTTAAGAATAGGGTTGAAATGGGAAAATATTTCTTCACCCAGAGAGTTGTGAATCTGTGGAATTCTCTGCCACAGAAAGCAGTGGAGGCCAATTCACTGGATGTTTTCAAGAGAGAGTTAGATTTAGCTATTAGGGCTAAAGGAATCAAAGGATATGTGGAAAAAGCAGGAAAGGGGTACTGATTTTAGATGATCAGCCATGATCATATTGAATGGCGGTGCAGGCTCGAAGGGCCGAATGGCCTACTCCTGCACCTATTTTTCTATGTTTCTATGTTTCTAATACCAAGAAAGAATCTATGGTGAACCAAAACCATCTGGATTTCTCTTTGAGCCTTTGGTCCTGCTGTTAATGAAAAAGTCTAGACCTCTTTTGATCTGGTTTTTGCATTTGACTTCCAAACGTAATACGCCAGTTACTGCAGAACATGTGTAGATATCAGACTGAATTGTAATGTGAAATGTAATGGGTCCAATCTTCATGGAACAATGAAGATATGTTCAGGAAACACATCACATTTGCACAAATGCACCTGAAAGGTTCAGAGAAAGAAGAAGAATGTTTTGTGTGAGAAATACCAAATCTTTAATTTTGTTTTTTAGTTTGGAGATATAATAGATAATAGACGATAGGCAACAGGTGCAGGAGTAGGCCATTCGGCCCTTCGAGCCAGCACCACCATTCAATGTGATCATGGCTGATCATCCCCAATCAGTACCCCGTTCCTGCCTTCTCCCCATATCCTCTGACTCCGCTATCTTTAAGAGCCCTATCTAGCTCCCTCTTGAAAGTATCCAGAGAACCGGCCTCCACCGCCCCGAGGCAGAGAATTCCACACTCACCACTCTCTGTGAGAAAAGGTGTTTCCCCATCTCCATTCTAAATGGCTTAATCCTATTCTTAAACTGTGGCCCCTGGTTCTGGACTTCCCCCAACATCGCGGAAACAGGCCCTTCGGCCCACCGAGTTCGTGCTGACCAGTGATCCCACACATTAACACTACCCTACCTACACACACTAGGGACAATTTTACATTTATACCAAGCCAATTAACCTACAAGCCTGTAGGTCTTTGTAGTATGGCAGGAAACCGAAGATCTCGGAGTAAACCCACGCAGGTTACAGGGAGAATGTACAAACTCCGTACAGACAGCACCTGTAGTCAGGATCAGACCTGGGTCTCTGGCGCTGTGAGGCAGCAACTCTACCTCTGCGCCACCGTGCCACCCAAGCTTTACCTCAACAGACAAGCTCAAACTAAATGAATCTCTCTGCAAAAAGCCAGAAATCATCTGTAATAGATCAGCATCACCAGTGCCTTTGAATAAAGTGATATTGTCATTGAAGAGCCAGTTAACCTCTTTGGCCCAGAGAGAGAACAATTTTAGCACCAGGTCTCCTTTATGCAAGTGATGAATTCTGCTTAGGGATTTAAAAACAAACCTTTCCTTTCTGCAGATAGACACAAAATGCTGGAGTAACTCAGCAGGACAGGCATCATCACTGGAGAGAAGGAATGGGTGACGTTTCGGGTCGAGACCCTTCTTCAGACTTTCCTTTCTGTAGTTCCTTACTATCTTAATCCAATCCTTCTTTCCTTCTACACCGGTAACCCATGTAATACTAACCCACACATGGGATAGGCGGCACGGTGGTGTAGCGGTAGAGTTGCTGTCTTACAGCTCCACAGTCCCAGGTTCGATCCTGACTACAGGGGCTGTCCGTACGTAGTTTGTACGTTCTCCCCCTGACCTTTGTGGGTTTATATTTGGGTGCTCCGGTCTCCTCCTGATCTCCAAAGACATACACGTTTGTAGACTAGTTGCCTTGGTAACATTTACATGTTTTAATTGTCCTTAGTGTGTAGGCTAGTGTTAATGTGCAGGGATCACTGGTCAGCACGGACTCAGTGGGCCGAAAGGCCTGTTTCCGCACTGTACCTCTAAACTAAACTAAACTGAACTAAACTAAACCAAACACAGAGTGGTGAATCTTTTTAGTGCTTTTGGCCTGGGGAGAAAATCTTTTTTCACTACAATCGCAGGAAAACAAACAAATACAAAAGCATCAAAACTCAATAATTTATCAGTAACCAGCACCATTAGTAAATAATCCAGACAACTTGCCGCGGGCCACCATGTTATTCATCTTCACTTGACAAACAAAAGCAGGTAATGTTCTTGGGTCCCAGCCAATGGCACCATGCTGCATAATTACTCACTTTAGAGCTGAAACAGATAGCTGTGCCCTTCCCAGAAACCGCCCTGAGCCCTAATCCTGGTGTCAGGGTGTACTTCCCTTTTGCCGCTTGCTCCATTTCATTCTCAAACCTTAGATCTCATTGATGGAGGAGATACCTGCAACATTCACACAGCTCCAGAATACCCAACCCCAATCATTCGTGGTGAATCCCTGGAACTCTCTGCCACAGAGGGTAGTTGAGGCCAGTTCATTGGCTATATTTAAGAGGGAGTTAGATGTGGCCCTTGTGGCTAAGGGGATCAGAGGGTATGGAGAGAAGGCAGGTACGGGATACTGAGTTGGATGATCAGCCATGATCATATTGAATGGCGGTGCAGGCTCGAAGGGCCAAATGGCCTACTCCTGCACCTAATTTCTATGTTTCTATGTCTATGTTTCTATTCTTTAAATCTACAGCGCAGATCATTTTTGCACTGATGGGTAAATGGCAGTAGACACAATCCAATCCTTCTTGATTAGTACGGGTGTCAGAGGTTATGGGGAGAAGGCAGGAGAATAGGGTTAGGAGGGAGAGATAGATCAGCCATGATTTTACTTCGGAGTCACGTGAGTGACTACGTGAAGAACCCGTCCAGCACGCATGCGCGACATGAGCGTTCACGCAGATGCAACAGCGACGAACGGGAGTACGGGCGCTCCCGCTACAAGCTTGAAGGAACGGACCGTTAGGTAAGTACTTAACCACTGGTTCGATTTACAACTTTGCTCCTCTATGTGCTCCAGGGGAAACTGGAGAGAGCAAAGCAGAACAGAGGGAAGCGGCCCCCGTTCGACTCCAGGGAAGGAGCGTTCCATCAGTGGAGGGTGGAGAGGCGGCACCGGGACCGCACACGCTGCGGTCCACAGTCAGGGTACTGAGCCGATGCCCAGTCCGCTAACAGCTGTCTGACCAACAGCAGCGGACTGGAGGGAAACTCAAAAACCGGCCGGTAACCCCTGCAGACTCCCGACAAGGAGACTCGCCGCCCGTGAACCGCAGAAATGCCGCCCGAAATTGCAGGCAGCCTCTAGAGCAAAGTCAGCAACCAAACCTCGGGCTGGAGGCAGGCATGGAAGATGGAACCGGCACTTCAAACTACCGCCAGAGAGCGAGAAAGTGTCTGTCTCCAAGCCTAGAGTAAGGTCATGAAGTAAAAAACTCCAGCGAGACTTGCCTCGGGAGCAGGGGCAAGCTCACCAAGGGAGCACAAACACTCCCGCTCCAGTGCACTAACAGCACTGGCCATCTCCCTTATCGAGGGATTGATGGCGACCAGGGCTGGACTGGTCAAGAAGAGGGGTCACTGGCTGAACAACATCGGGAGTATGCTTGAGGTACAGGACCAGGAAGAGCTGCTGTGTGTGAGATACCGCTACGTGGCTACACCACGAGCGAGATGGCCGTTACAGCCTAAGCTGGCAGCCACCTTACTACCTGTCTTTTCTAAAAACCTCTCCAAGACAGGTAGTCATGAGGCGTTGGACTTTATCACGCCTCCCCAAAATTACATCTGCTCGAAGTGCCCACCATTATTGGGGGTACATTGAGCACGGCATTTAAAAACCCAAATATCTTAAATTGCATTTGATACCCTTGACGTCGGCTATCATTTTCGCATGCTCATTCTAGAGGGGCAGGGTAGTATGGCAAAACACCTGACCCTACTGTTCAACACAGTATGCTCCGTAACTTCTCGAAGGAAGTCATAAAACCTGCCCTCAACCTAAAAAATTCACAGGACTGTGAGAACGCCGACCTCACAACCACAGATCCTGCTATCTGGCAAAGTTACCAAACCAAGCCTAAAAACTGGACGAAGTGTCCAAGATATTCAGCATCAAGAGGGCAGGACCTGGAATGAGCAAACCACACAAAACCAGACAGCAGTACCTCCATGCATCCACCAGTAGGCGTCTACTTATGGTACTGGTGAAAGCTCAGGGCCCACATGCCAGTCCCCGCAAGCCGTTTCAGGCCAGGGTCCAGAGCGGACCCCATGGAAAATGCACCACCCCCCCAACAACAACATCCCGACAGACAAGGAACCAGAAACCGAAGAAATGAGAACACTACTAAACAACAGTGGAGGTAGGTGAGTATGGTTCCTACCATCACATAAAAGGTGAAGGGCCGGGTGGGGGGGCGGTGGGGGGGGGGGAATCACACCTGGGTTGGGAACATGAAGAACTATCACACTTGGTAGTTATATACCAAAAATATTCAAGGATAAAAATTGAATTAAGAAACTTGCCACCAGTTCAACATGCACCCCAAAGGGGTCTACCCTCCCACTAAAAAAGAGCATGAGGGACTAGCTAACTGGAGAAGATATACAAAGGGGTCATAAAGAAGTCTAATATGAACCTTTGGTACCTAAAAACCCAAAGATGGTGAATGTCGCACCACCAGTGACTTAACCACTTAGTATTTTCACCAGGTATACGCACTTTTTGGAAACTTGTAACTGCTAACCATGGATTTCCTAGGATACTTTATGGTAGACATCGACTTAAAAGATGCATACTATTCAGTACCCATTCATAAAAGATTTTTGGAGATACCAAAAATTTACCTGGATGGGGTAACTATGGCAGTATAAATTATTGACAATGGCTAAATACGACCCAAAACTGTTTCCAGATATTCAAACCAGCCCTGACACTATTAAGGAACATATCGTTATGGCATGTCTCTGTGATATTAACGACAGACAAAACCATGGAAATAGCTAAATCAGCAGCATTAGCTAAAACTTATTTAGCCTGGGCTCTGTCATACAATCCAGATAAATCTACGTTGACACCATCCACAACTATGCACTCATCTATAACATTGCCAAAGGAGAGTCAGTGTATGGCACAACCTGTAACAATTAATTGTAACAATCAACCTACCATTCAACAAAGTGGCAAGAGTAATTGGGAATTAGTAGCAGCATTACCAGCTACTAGGTCTTTATTCTCTGGAGCGCAGAAGGTTAAGGGGGGACTTGATAGAGGTCTTTAAAATGATGAGAGGGATAGACAGAGTTGATGTGGATCAGCTTTTCCCTTTGAGAATAGGGAAGATTCAAACAAGTGGACATGACTTGAGAATTAAGGGACAGAAGTTTAGGGGTAAAATGAGGGGGAACTTCTTTACTCAGAGAGTGGTAGCGGTGTGGAATGAGCTTCCAGTGGAAGTGGTGGAGGCAGGTTCGTTGGTATCATTTAAAAATAAATTGGATAGGCATGTGGATGAGAAGAGAATGGAGGGTTATGGTATGAGTGCAGGCAGGTGGGGCTAAGGGAAAATAATTGTTCGGCATGGACTTGGAGGGCCGAGATGGCCTGTTTCCGTGCTGTAATTGTTATATGGTTATATGGTTATGGTTAACTTGAACATTTCCATTAGAACTAAGGTGCTAGTGTTTAAACAAAATAACCCATACCCAGAACATGGTGGCAAATGGACTAATCTGGAGTCGTCATCACTTTAGACACTGGGACATAAAATCTAGTTGGAAATATTGAGTACGTTCTATGGGTAAAAGCATATTGTTCAGTAGTGCACCATTTTGCATGTTCGTTTATAAATTAACAACATCACAGTGGTGGCATATACCAAACCACTTGGGCGGAATCAAATCGATATCATGTGACAATTTATTTAACAATTCATAACCGTATGTCATCAAACATATTTGACCATCAGCAACTTACCTACCAGGTGAGCTAAATACTGTAAACAGACATATTAAACCAAAGTATTTGCTGAAATTACAAAGCAATATGGAACACCAGATATCGATTTCCTTGTATTCCAATTGAATCACCACGTACCGATGTATGTCGCATGGAACCAGACCTTGAGGCAGTGGTAATGGATACATTCCCACTGAACTGGGGGGGGGGGATCTAATCTCTATGTTCTCCCCTTTTCTACCTCATCAGTCAGGTACTACAGCCTCATCAGTCGGGTACTACGCAAAATACAGATGGACTCTGCTTCAGGTATTTTGATAGTACCCGACTGGCCTACACAGCCATGGTTCCCAGTGGTCCTCGACATGGTCATTAAAACCCTAATGATTTTCCCAGTAGCCCAGACTTATCAACTCACCCAGTTTCAGGCATAAGCCACCCATGCCACGATAAATTAAACTCCTGGGTTGCAGAATTGGAAAAACCACTGCTGGGCCTGGGTTGCAGAATTGGGAAGACCACTGCTGGGCCTGGATTGTCAAATAGCACTATCGACACGATGATAGCATCCCATCGCATATCAACAAGGGAACATACTTGGTGAACATCAAGAAGTGGGAAGATACTGTTCAAATACAGGAACTACATATTCAACTACAACAAAACCTGTACTGGAGTTCCTGGCAGGTCTTCACCACAATGAAGGACTCAGCTACAGCGCCATTAATACAGCCAGAAGTGCTCTGTCAGCCTACTTAACTCAGGCACCAGGACAACAGGCCATGGGGTCCCACCCGCTGGTGATCAAGCTCATGAGAGGCATATTCAACTCTAATCCCCCAGACCTAGGTATTCCCAAATCTGGGATGTCAGTGTGGTTCTGACGTACCTTAGGGGATGGTCACCAGCCAGGTCCCTCACTCTGGAACAATTAACCCTGAAGACGGTCATGCTGATGGCACTTGTCTCAGCACAAAGAGTCCAGTTCCTCCATCTACTACGATTGGACAACATGGTTATAGCACCAGACCATGTCTCATTTACCATTCAGGGGCTGGTCAAACAGAGCAGGCCAGGAACATCAGGTCCAGTCATGGAATTCCGGGCTTACCCACCTGAACCACGGTTACGTGTCATGACCCACTTATTGAATTACATCGACACAACAAGAAATCCCCGAGGGAGAGAAAAAGCCTCATGGGTCAGCCACTAGAGGGGTCTTGAAGTTGCAGACTAAAAAACAGTTTTTACCCCACTGCTATAAAAGCACTAAATGTAGCCGCCAAGGAACGCAGGGGCGATACATACTAAGGGACTATGGTACACTGTGAAATCGACAGAAGGATGGAGGGTTGGGTGTTTATGCGTGCTATTTTTGTGATATTTATTTAGTTGTTTATCTTTTAATATTTTACCTTGTATGTATCGTTAGCTTTTAGAAATGTTTGAATGGTGCACTGACTGGCTGACATTTTTAAATTTCGTTGTACATGGTTCATGTTACAATGACAATAAAGAAACTATTCTATTCTATGAAGGACAACTGAGTCCACACAATGATTGAAAACTACGTAATTTGCCATCTCGGGCAAGTTTAGTTTAGTTGTTTAGATACATCACGGAAAAAGCGATCCCTGCACACTAACACTATCCTACACACACTAGTGAGAATTTTTACATCTACCAAGCCAATTAACCTTCAAACCTGTATGTCTTTGCAGTGTGGGAGGAAACTGAAGATCTCGGAGAAAACCCACGCAGGTCACGGGAGAAAGTACAAACTACATACAGACAACACCCGTAGTCGGGATCGAACCTGGGTCTCTGGTGCTGCATGCGCTGTAAGGGAGCAACTCTACCGCTGCGCCACCGTGCCGCCCTGCCGTGGCATCGTGAACCGTGTCGTCTGGTCACCTAAACTTCTGAAACACCCAGCATCAACCCAGGCGCCAAACTTGGACATCTCAAAGGCAGATACATTCCAAACTGCACTGCAAGTCTCTCTATCAGGGGGACTGGTGTCTAAAACAGCTTGACTAGAACAGGCTAGTCCAACAATGGGCTGACTGAGAAACAGATAATCACACCTCATGGCCAAAGTTTCATCGACAACCCTCCCTCCGCATGTCATGTCTTAATGGCAGGCCAGAACCCCAAGGGATAGCCTTATAGGCGCAGTGGAGCTGCTGCCTTACAGCGCCCAAGACCAAAACGGGTTCAATCCAGACTATGGGTGCTCTCTGTAAGGAGTTTCTATTCTCACTGTAGCCATGTGGGTTTTCCCTGGGTCTCCGTTTTCCACCCAGATACGCTAAAGATGTGCACGTGTGTAGGTTAATTGGCTTTGGTGAAATTGTAAATTGTCCCTGTATGTGTTGTATAATGCTAGTGTACGGGGTGATCACTGGTCGGCGTAGACGCGGTGGGGGTTTGAATGGCCGTGGTTTCCACGCTGTATCTGTAAAATCTAAAGTCTACGCAGCAGTAGAGTTGCTCCCTTACAGCGCTGGCAGCGCCAGAGACCCGGGTTCAATCCTGACTAGGGGTGCTGTCTGTACGGAGTTTGGACGTTCTCCCTGTGACCTGCGTGGGTTTTCTCTGAGATCTTCAGTTTCCTTCCACACTCCAAAGGCGTACAGGTTTTTAGGTTAATTGGCTTGGTGAATGTATAAATGGTCCCTAGTGTGTGTAGGATAGTGTTAATATGCGGGGATCGCTGGTCGGCACGGACCTGGTGGGCCGAAGGGCCTGTTTTCACACTGTATCTCTAAACTAAACTAAAACATCTGTACGGAGCTTTCACTCTGTGTTTGTGAAATCTCCAACAATGGGTTGGAAACCTCCTTTAGCTCGTGAATCAGTACTTCTCCACATTGCCTGCATGGAAGCATGAGTATAGAATCTTTGTGGGCCTTCAATATGTATCGCCAACTGAGCTCAGAACTAAATGATCAATTGGCAAGCAATATGGTGATAGAATGGATGCAGGGAGGCACGATGGCACAGCGGTAGAGTTGCTGTACTGCTCTATGTTCTATGTTCAACTGCACACATGAAAATAATCCTATGTTATGGGTTGGGAATGTACTCTTGCTTGGTACTGCCTATTCTGCATTTGTCATTCAGCTGGTTTGGTTCTCTAGCTCTAGAATGAGTGATATATAGGCTGAGAGTACAGGTTGTGGTAGACACACCTCCGTTGCTGCTGTTCATCACTCAAGCTCATCGATGCCCAGATTTAAACTGCTAGAACTGCAAGGATTGGTGTTGCAATGGTTCCGCACACATGATGGAGGTTGTTGTTGGCATGAATACAAGGCTTGGCAGCACAGGGACCGTTCAGAGGTCACCCCGACCAATGGTGTCATCTAGTTTAGAGATACAGTGCGGAAACAGGCCCTTTGACCCACCGAGTCTGCGCTGACCAGCGATCCCTGCACATGGATGCGAATGTGGGATATCAGGACTAGTGTGAGCGGGTGATCGATGGTCGGCATGATGGGCCGAAGGGCCTGTTTCCATGCTGTCTCTCTAAAACCAACAAATATGGCACAATTATATAATTCATGACTTTATTTAATTAGTAATATCATTAAACCTTGCTGCCACACTCCCAGGAAGATTGGTTGGAAGAAAATGACTGAGAGTTAATTTTCTTATAATATGACCAGTGGGTGAATGGAGAATCAGAGGACATAGGTTGAAGGTGAGGGGGGAAAGATTTAATAGGAACCTGAGGGTGTGATGGGTGTATGGAATGAACTGCCATGGGAGGTAGCTGAGGCAGGTACTATTGCAACGTTTAAGGAACATTTATGGAGGCGACAGGTTTAGAGGGATATGGGCCAAATCCAGGCAGGTGGGACTAGTGTAGGTGGGGACATGTGGTCAGTGTGGACAAGTTGGGCTGAAGGGCCTGTTTCCACACTTTAGGACTCTATGACTATGACTTTGTATTAATTGACATTGTTTATTCAAAGCATATACCATGTACAGTATGTGAAGTATATTCCTGATCCCAGCACCCATTCAAAAAAATATTTCAGACTGTGCTAACACCACTTATCAAATATAATTTTCCTAATTCATTTTCCTTTGGTTGTGCCCCTGATGTTTCCTAATTTGTGAGATCAAATCCCATAACTCTGTCAGTATTTGATTTGATTTTACTCAGCTGTGCCAAAAAGTGTAGCGAAATATCCTGGCCATGATCCAATTGCATTTCAACGTCTGAACACAAAATGACATTGTAATGTAATGTTCGCTTGCAGATCCATGAAAGCCAAAGCAGAGAAGTCTAATGAACTTTGTGGTGGTTGCACTAATTGGGCTGAATTGGTCAGAAAGCCTGCTTTGTGATTTAAACATTGGAGTTACAGGGATATTTTAAGTTAAGTTAACATTTGGATGATCT
Organism: Leucoraja erinaceus; assembly: GCF_028641065.1. NCBI lineage: Eukaryota > Metazoa > Chordata > Chondrichthyes > Rajiformes > Rajidae > Leucoraja > Leucoraja erinaceus. The sequence goes on from NC_073378.1 coordinate 388,583, forward strand.
GCACGCTTAGAAGATTAACAGTCAATTCACTGTTGAAGTTGATTATATAATGATTTATTATGCCGTGACACATTAATAAACAGGACGTCTGCTCTTGTTGCAATAGTGAAATATTTAAGTTCAGCTTATGACTGTTGAGTTTGACTCAGTAATGCAGGAACTTTGGAGCAACTTGGACTGGTTTAATTCCAGTATGGCATCTCTTGCATGTACGTAACAGCAGTACAGGTGAACAATGGGCAGAAAACAAGCAGCAGACCTACTGTTAGGCACAAGGAACCACAGATGCTGGAACCTTGCGTGGAACACAAAATGCTGGAGCAACTCAGCGGATCAGACAGCATCTCTGGTTTAGGTTTATTAACACAAAGTTAAACTGTGTGTTTAAAGTGGAGGTGCGAGTTCTGGGTCAGGCTTGAGCGATTATACAGCCGATACCTGCTCCCAAGACTTGTATTCTCATGTAGGAAGGAACTGCAGATGCCGGTTTAAACCGAAGAAAGACACAAAAAGCTGGAGTAACTCAGCAGGACAGGCAGCATCTCTGGAGAGAAGGAATGGGTGACGTTTCGGGTCGATTTCAACCTGAAACGTCACCCATTCCTTCTCTCCAGAGATGCTGCCTGTCCCGCTGAGTTACTCCAACTTTTTGTGTCTTTCTTGTATTCTTGTGCTCTTCTGGCTCCTAAAAAGCACTAAAGACCCACAGAATGATAGCAACAAGCTGTCGAAGTCAACCTGCAACTATGCTGCCATGATGTGATGATTCAAGTACATAATGCTGATGGGGGTGAGGTAGGTAGCTCTTACTATAAACCACTATGCAACCCTTTGATCAGCTGTGTGGAGTTCAGTAGAGTTTCCTCATATTAATTCAGTGTCTGCTCTGAGCCCTGACCCAAAACATTGCTTATTCATATTCTTCAGAGATGCTGAAGATAGACACAAGATGCTGGAATAACTCAGCAGGTCGGGCAACATCTCTGGAGAAAAAGGATGGGTGCCGTTTTGGGTCGGGTTCGAAATGTCATCCATCCTTTTTCTCCAGAAATGTTGCCTGAGTTACTCCAACACTTTGTGTCTATCTTCAGTATAAACCAGTCTCTCCAGTCCCTTTCTACACATTCTTTAGAGGCACTCCCTGACCTGCTGAGCTACTCCAGCATAAATCTCATCTGCCTGTAAATTACTTGTATCCCTCTAATCCCTGCTCAATCTAAGAGCCTCTTAGATGCCATGATCGTATCTGCTTCCACCACCACCCTTGATACTGCGTTCCAGGCCACCACCACTCTCCGTGTAAAAAGCTTGCCCCGCACATCTCCATTAAACTTTCCCCATCTCACCTTACACCTTGCCCGCTAGTGTTGGACATTTCCACCCAGGTAGAAGGAGCCATGATAAGCACATCATCAAAACGCATTGGAGCAGATCTCCCATTGCCCTGATAGCGCTGGGCCCCTGGCCTTGGGCCCTATCGTTTGTCACAGTGTGGTTTTGGCAGATGAAATGTGTAAGAAGGAACTGCAGATGCTGGTTTAAACCAAAGATAGACACCGTAGAAAGTGCTGGAGTAACTCAGCAGGTCAGCTGGTGTCTCTGGAGAACACAAAGAGGTGCCATTTTGTGTCGGAGACCTTATTCGGAATAAAATTGAGATATTATCTTCAAGTCAAGTTTATTTGTCACATACACATACAAGATGTGCAGTGACATGAAAGTGGCAATGCCTGCAGATTGTGCAAAAAACTACAGAATAAAACAGAATCAGTATTTACATATTAGAAAAAAAACAGCAATTTAAAAAAGACACAACACAACAGTAAATTACTCCCTGGTGAGATCAGAGTTTATGGTGCTGATGGCCTGTGGGAAGAAACTGGTCTCATCCTCTCCGTTTTCACAGCACGGCAGCGGAGTTGTTTGCCTGACCGTCGCAGCTGGAACAGTCCGTTGCTGGGGGGGTAGGGGTCCCCCATAATGTTGCTGGCTCTGGATCTGTACCTCCTGGTGTATAGGTCCTGCAGGGGGGCGAGTGAAGTTGCCATAGTGGGTTTCATAAGGGCATACGTTATTGGAGTAGAATAAGGCCATTCGGCCCACCACATCTACTCTGCCCTTCAATCATGGCTCCCCATAACCCCTGGCACGTGTGCTAGACACAAATCGATCAATCTCCTCTTTAAAAATATCCATTGACTTGGGCTCCACAACCATCTGAGGCAATGAATTCCCATAACCTTTACAACTTGGCACTGATGAATCATCTATCAAATGATTACTCGAAGAGGTCACACTGCCCGTCGTATCTCAATTGGCATTTGCAAAATTTCATTCCTGACTCTCTTCCCATGACCTGTGGCTATTTTCTCCTTTGAATTTGTAGCCAAATTTATTTACAAAGTTTATGTTGAATCACTTTCCATCACTCGATCCGTCAAAACTCCTCAAAAAGATACGTAATCTCTCATCTTTTTCTCATTCATTTACAGTTTATAGACTTCACAGGCAAGGTGAGCATTCATTGTGTATCCCTAATGGGCCTGTCCCACTTAGGCAACTTTGTAGTCAACTACAGGAGACTATGCAGTCGCTACATGTTCACGGGTGGTTGCCGGGGAGTTGCCTTCATGGTCCAGCATTCTCGGAACTAGTCGCGCGCGGCTTCATTCAGGTCGCCGCTAATTTTTCAACATGTTCAGAATGAAGCCGCCATGGAGAGCAGCGAGGATCCTCGTGCCATAGGTGCAGCGGTGGGGGGGTCACCAGGAGGTCGTAGGTTGTTGTAGGTTATAGCCGGTGCTGACCGATGAATTTCATTTGCTCATTGGGGGAAAAAAACGTAAACAGTTGTTTTCAAAACCAAAAATAACTGACTGGTAATGTTAATGTCTGCCGAGGTTCACAGCCGTGTATCTCTGGCTTCTTAAAAATTGTCTCCACTCCTCCCCACCCCATAGAAACATAGAAATTAGGTGCAGGAGTAGGCCATTCGGCCCTTCGAGCCTGCACCGCCATTCAATATGATCATGGCTGATCATCCAACTCAGTATCCCGTACCTGCCTTCTCTCCATACCCTCTGATCCCTTTAGCCACAAGGGCCACATCTAACTCCCTCTTAAATATAGCCAATGAACTGGCCTCAACTACCTTCTGTGGCAGAGAGTTCCAGAGATTCACCACTCTCTGTGTGAAAAAAGTTCTTCTCATCTCGGTTTTAAGGATTTCCCCCTTATCCTTAAGCTGTGACCCCTTGTCCTGGACTTCCCCAACATCGGGAACAATCTTCCTGCATCTAGCCTGTCCAACCCCTTAAGAATTTTGTAAGTTTCTATAAGATCCCCTCTCAATCTCCTAAACTCTAGAGAGTATAAACCAAGTCTACCCAGTCTTTCTTCATAAGACAGTCCTGACATCCCAGGAATTAGTCTGGTGAACCTTCTCTGCACTCCCTCTATGGCAATAATGTCCTTCCTCAGATTAGGAGACCAAAACTGTACGCAATACTCCAGGTGTGGTCTCACCAAGACCCTGTACAACTGCAGTAGAACCTCCCTGCTCCCATACTCAAATCCTTTTGCTATGAAAGTCAACATACCATTCGCTTTCTTTACTGCCTGCTGCACCTGCATGCCTACCTTCAATGACTGGTGTACCATGACACCCAGGTCTCGCTGCATCTCCCCCTTTCCCAATCGGCCACCATTTAGATAATAGTCTGCTTTCCGTTTTTGCCACCAAAATGGATAGCCTCACATTTATCCACATCTCCCCCGTCTCCCCCCTCTTTTAAATGACTTAATTGACCCTTCCCGTACACTGTGTTTTCACAGTCTTAATTACAGCGCCAACCTTCCTGTTCATCGCGGTGTGTGTCTGTGTAACATTGGCTTTGCACCGTGTGAATTTCACTGAGAAAGCGCCCCCCCCCACTTGCCCTGTCACCCGCCTGCATGAAGGAAGCAATGTGTGTGTGCGTGCGTGTGTGCGTGTGTGTGTGTGCGTGCGTGCGTGTGTGTGCGTGCGTACGTGCGCGTGTGTGTGTGTGTGTGTGTGTGTGTGTGTGCGTGCGTGTGTGTGTGCGTGCGTGCGTACGTGTGTGTGTGTGTGTGTGTGTGTGTGTGTGTGTGTGTGTGTGTGTTCCACTCTGACAGTCGCCGTTTTTTCATCGACCCGCTAAGACTTGACAGTCGTCAGCAGTCGCCGGAAAAATCACCTAAGTGGGACAGGCCCATTAATGTCTTTGAGAAGTTATTGGTGACGCACCATCTTTAAAGACCGTTGTGTGTCCCTCCCGTTGGCCAAAGTATATTCATTGTACTGTTGGAACAGATTTAGGCTCAGCAATGACAAATATATTTCCAAGCCAGATGGTTTGTGATTTAGAGAAGAGTATATTGCCTTTGTACTTGTAGATAACGTCACAGATTTAGAGGGGGCTGGCACAAAACGTCAATGAATTCCTACAGTGTGTTTCACAAACAGTGCGCACTGCAGTGACGTGGATCTGGTAGAGGGAGTGGATGTTTAGGGTTGTGGTTGAGATACTAATAACATAGGAAGCTGCCTTTGACAGTGCTGCTGAGAGTCTCACATGTGGCATCTGCACTCCTGCAGGTGGGTGATGAGCCTGTTGTCTCTTCTCCCATTTACGTTTAGTTTAGTTTAGTTTAGTTTAGTTTAGTTTAGTTTAGAGATACAGCACGGAAACAGTTCCTTTGGCCCACTGAGTCCATGCCGGCCACCGATCCCTGTACACTGACACTATCCTACACACACTGGGGATAATTTACAGTTGAACCAAGCCAATTAACCTGCAAACCTGCAAGTCTTTGGAGTGTGGGAGGAAACCGGAAAAAAACCCACGCCGGTCACGGGGAGAATGTACAAATTCCGTACAGACCAGCACCCATAGTCAGGATCGAACCTGGGTCTCCGGCACTGTAAGGCAGCAACTCTACTGCTGTACCACTCTGCTACCCCGTTGTCTGCTGCCTGTGTTCTGGCTCAGTCCAAGTTCATTTATTCTGGCTCCTGGTTAAATTATACATTGGTTTTCAAATTCTACCCTTTCTCTCCCTGGCCTCTCCCCTCTACCCCCTACACAACTACCCCTCCCCCTTCACTCATTCCCCTCCCTATAACCTTTCCCAAATTGTAATCCACTGGGAACACTGTGCTCCTGGCACCTTGCCCACTTCCATTTCCATTGCCAGCCACAACCAGCTGCTGAGACTGTGATCCCTGGTAGCCCCTTCTTAGACAACTCCTTCTCATCATTCCTCCTTCCTCCTTTGAGACAATTCTGAAAGCTAACCACCCTAGTGTCCCAGCCGTTCCTTCTATCGTATTGTATTGTATTCAAATTTATTGTCATTGTCTCAATTTGAGACAACGAAATGAATTTCCCTTACAGGCAGTATCATTAAAAAAATCACAAAGAAATAATAAAAATAAATAATAAATAAATAATAAAACATATTAAAAATAAAATTGAAATTGAATTAAAATTTAAAAAAAAGCACAAACACATAAAGTCCACGACACAACATAACATAAATGGCACCAAGGTGAGGATGGCACCATAGTCCAGCCAGCCTCCCCTCCGTGTTCATCCGTGGACGGGGCCTTCCGAGCACCCGCAGTCGCCGCCCCGGGTGGCCCGATGTTCAGGCCCTCATGCCGGGCTGGTGGAACGCCGACGCCGAACCCCGACGGTGAGCATCCTCCTCCTCAGCAGCCCGGACCTTCTGATCAGCCGCCTCCCGCTGCCGGAGTCTGCAGCTCCCGAGTCCGCAGGTCAAGCCGGGCAGAGTCACAGGACCCCGCGCTGTCCATCAGCGCCGCCCGCGTTGGGAGCTCCGCAAACCGCAGCTCCAGGATGTCGGTGCAGCAGGTCCAGCACTCCAGGCTCCAGACGGCGACCCCCGGTAAGGCATCGCCAGCCCCACGATGTTCCAGCGCTGTCCCGCCGCTGCTGGAGCTCCGGTCGATCCCGGCAGGAAAGGCCGTGCCAATCCAGGTAGGTAGGCCGCTGTGGGGGGTGGGGGGGGGGGCCCGAGGACGCGACTCGAATAATAGTCGCGTCCTCACCTATCCAGAGATGCTGCCTGTCCCGCTGAGTTACTCCAGCATTTTGTGTCTATCTTCGATTTAAACCAGCACCTGCAGCTCTTTCCTAGTGCCCTGATGCCCCAATGTGTGACGTTGTCATATTTTTAATGAGATATTCAACAATACGTGACAATAAACAAAACTGAACAATGTTCAAGACCCAACAAACATAAACGGTTCTTGTTATTTTGTCTGAGCCGAACATGAATGTAGACACAAATAACAACACACAGTGCTAGAGTAACTCAGCGACTCAGGCAGCATCTCTGGAGCGGAGTGAGGAGAAGAACTTCTTCAAATTAGCTACATCTTGAGGAGATTTTGCAGTAGAACAGTAAAGCATAGATGCAAAGAACTACAGATGCTGGTTCAGAATCAAGACATATTAGCAAACAATTTCTGTACATGGATGTTACTGATTCCAGGATTTTATTGCCAGGATATATAAATAAGTAGATAATTAATTCCTCTCCGCTCTTGTTTCCCTCCCCTTTTATTTTCCTATCTTTCCGCCTCTTCCTTTATTTTTCTCTCCCGTGCTTTCCAAAATATTGAATTGGCAACCCGGCTAAAATAACAACACTGTCTGGCCAATAACATGTCATAAATTGGACCGGACATTTTCCATACCTCCTGGTGCTCATTGGTCATGTGAATGGAAATTTTAGTTACATTTGATTTGGAAGAAACCAATAAACAGAGTATTAACGGATAGCTCTGTGCTTCCCACTGTCATCCCACTTTGCTTCATGCAATGAGTTCATCTCTCTATCCCCGTCTCCTTACATCTGTCCTGACAATGCCAATATTTCTGACATGTCTCCCTTCTTCCTCCCCCCGGCATTGCTTTCAAGGCCCCGAGCCATCTCCGTTCCATTCTCACGCCACTTGTTTTGTACACAGCAGTCAGGGTCTGGTTTGCACGGACAAGAGTCGTGTTGGAGGCAGATTCACTTGGTAACAAGCTTGGTCGGAGCAGTAGAAGCTTGGTAGCAAAGAGGGAAAGGACAGACAGACTGTTGGCAAGGCAGCCATTGCTAGCGCCACCTGGTGGGCAGATGACATCGGTATGGTGCGCTAAAGGATTTGTTTCTGTGCCTTATGACTCTGAAAAATACATTTTGATATGGATAAGAGAGGTTAGATGAGGCATGTTGGTCGGTGTGGACAAGTTGACCCAAAGGGCCTGTTTCCATGCAGTATGACTCAAACTCTCTGACTATTTTATTGGAAGAAAAGTTGTGGAGATACTGGAATTCTGAATTAAGAAGTGGAAATGCTTTAAAAATTGTAAACTCTCTTTTTGGTAATTGTTGACTTTTTCAGAGTCAAACAAATCCTTTGGCCAAGCACACCAATGTCAAATGTCACACACAATGGCTGCCTCGCCGACTGTCTGTCTGTGTTTTCAGTATTCTTCAGCTTGTTTTATGTGGGGGTGGTGGGGGGGAAACTTTTTCTAATCTCTTACCTCGAAGGAGATGCGATTATTTTCCGTATCGTATCTCCGTCCGCACTGCGGCCTAACATCGAGGAGTTGGCGGCCTTTGCTGGAGACCGATTTCGAGATCTCCACAGGGGGAGCCGACGGGACTGTAACATCGTGGAGCCTGTGATCCCTTTGCCAGGGATCGACCTCAGAGCTCCAAGCGTGGGTGCTTGTGGACTTAACATCACGGAGTCCTGGTCTCTGGTCAGAGACCGACATCGAGGACTCCAAGCCGCAGGAGTTACCACCACTCCGTCGCGGGAGATTCGACCGCCAGCTGTGGGAGCTTCGATCGCCCCGACTGTGGATAGTTCAACTGCCCTGACCAAGGGAGGAATAAAGAGGAAGAGGACTGGACTTTTTGGCCTTCCATCACAGTGAGGAATGTGGGGAATCCACTGTGTTGGATGTTGATGTTAACTTTTATGTAGTCGTGTGTCTTGCTGGGTTTTTTTTCGTATGGCTGTATGGTAATTCGCATATCACTGCACCTTAATTGGTACACGTGACAATAGAAGACAATAGACAATAGGTGCAGGAGGAGGCCATTCGGCCCTTCAAGCCAGCACCGCCATTCAATGTGATCATGGCTGTGTCTATCTTCGGTTTAAACCAGCATCTGCAGTTCCTTTCTGCACATAGAAGTTGGGGAATATGTTACAGTAGTACACGACGTTGGTGAAGCCAAATTTTGAATATTGTGTTCAATTTTTGTCACTCTGCTATAGGAAGGATGTTAAGCTGGAAAAAGCACAGAAAATATTTACGAGGATGTTGCCAAGACTTGAGACCCTGAGCTACAGGAAGTAGTTAGGCAAGCAAGGACTTTATACCTTGGATCGCAGGAGGCTGAGGGATGATCTTATAGAGGTGTATAAGACCATACAGAGAATAGATAGGGTGTTACCCAGCATTGAGGAATCAAGTACCAGAAGAAGGGTCTCGACCCAAAACGTTGCCTATTTCCTTCGCTCCATAGATGCTGCCTCACCCGCTGAGTTTCTCCAGCATTTTTGTGTACCTTCGATTTTCCAGCATCTGCAGTTCCTTCTTAAACACATGGATATAGACAATAGACAATAGACAATGGGTGCAGGAGTAGGCCATTCGGCCCTTCGAGCCAGCACCGCCATTCAATGTGATCATGGCTGATCATCCCAAATAAGTACCCCGTTCCTGCCTTCTCCCCATATCCCCTGACTCTGCTATTTTTAAGAGCCTTATCTAGCTCTCTCTTGAAAGCATCCAGAGAACTGGCCTCCACTGCCCTCTGAGGCAGATAATTCCACAGACTCACCACTCTCTGTGAGAAATTGTTTCCTCATCGCCGTTCTAAATGACTTACCCCTTATTCTTAAACTGTGGCCCCTGGTTCTGGACTCCCCCAACATCGGGAACATGTTTCCTGCCTCTAACATATCCAAGCCCTTAACAATCTTATATGTTTCAATAAGATATCTTCTCATCCTTCTAAACTCCAGAGTGCACGAGCCCAGCCGCTCCATTCTCTCAGCATATGAAAGGTTTAGAGGGAAGTGGACCAAATGTGGGCCGTGGGGGTTAGTATAGATGATCCTGGTGGGAATGTTGGGCCAAAGGGCCTGTTTCCATGATATATGATTCCATGACTATTATTTCCAAAACACAGAAACGTTTGTGCAATACTAGAAAAATATACCGATGTGTTGCAGGCAAACAAGTCGTCCATGGAGGACAGAGGCTGAGGAGTGGTTTCAGTACCTTGTCTCTGTAACTCCTACCGCAGCCTCACTGTCTTCATACTGTTTTTCTGCATCATCTGTATATGCTGTTTTGCAAACTCATTGGTAAGGCCAAGTGGATGGCATAAGGTCATAAGTGATAGGAGCAGGATTAGGCCATTCGGCCCATCAAGTCTACTCCGCCATTCAATCATGGCTGATCTATCTCTCCCTCCTAATCCCATTCTCCTGCCTTTTTCCCATAACCCCTGACACCTTTACTAATCAATAATCTATCTATCTCTGCCAAATATCCACTGACATGGATATCTAAAAATATCCATCGACATGGCCTCCACAGCCTTCTGTGGCAAAGAATTCCACAGATTCACCACAGATCCTCCTTGTCTCCTCCCTAAAGGAATGTCTTTTTATTCTGTGGCTATGATCTCTGGTCTGAGACTCTCCCACTAGTGGAAACCTCCTCCCCACATCCACTGTATCCAGACACGTCCCAATCCTATCAAGCTGGGGCTTATCTCAATCTTGATAATGTTACCTGAGGCTTTCCGTTATCAGTTGTTGGAACACTCTTAATGACGTCATGGTCACTATTGCTTCTTTTGATCATTTCAAGATGACAGGCGATGCAAATTAGTCAGAAGCTTATCTTAACAATAATTTTGTTTGAACCGAGGCCAGCTTCAGCTGCTGTGCTGGAAAACTGGTCAGTAATAAGCCATTTATAGCTTGGGTAATTTATCAGCAATAAGCCCTTTGATGAATGGATGAATGCTATTTATTGTCATTCAAACATAAGTTTGAACAACATTTTATTTCTAGTTTTTTTTACATTACAAAAAAACCCAAGACACACACTTAACACAATTTACACAAACATCCATCACAGTGAATCTCCAACAACTCCTCACTGTGATGAAAGGCAAAGTCTTATCTCTTCCCTTTGTTCTTTACCCGCGGTCCAGCAGTCCCATTGCGGCATCGAGGCAACCGGGGTCCCGATGTTAAAGCCCCCGCGGGTGATGGTAAGTACTGTGGCGTTTAAGCCGTGCGGGGCGATGTTAGATCCCGCTCCATGTCCTTTAAACCCCGCGATTCCAGCGGGAGAAGTTGCCGTTGCGGAGCTCGGAAAAGCGGTCTCCCACCAGGGATCTGCGAGCTCCCGATGTTCCTGTCCACCGGGTCTTGCAGCCTTGGCGAGGCCAGCAGCATAATCAAGGACGAGTCGCACCCCGGCCACTCCCTCTTCTCCCCTCTCCCATCGGGCAAAAGGTATAGAAGTGTGAAAACGCACACCTCCAGAACTCCAGATTCAGGGAGAGTTTCTTCCCAGCTGTTATCTGGCAACTGAATCATCCCACCAACAACTAGAGAGCAGTGCTGAACTACTATTTAAGAGGGAGTTAGATGTGGCCCTTGTGGCTAAAGGGATCAGTGGGTATGGAGAGAAGGCAGGTACAGGATACTGAGTTGGATGCTCAGCCATGATCATTTTGAATGGCGGTGCAGGCTCGAAGGGCCGAATGGCCTACTCCTGCACCTATTTTCTATGTTTCTATGTTACTATCGTCCATATTGGAGACTTTACTGGCTTTACCTCGCACTAAACATTATCATGTATTATGTATCATGTCTCTATACACTGTGAATGGCTGGATTGTAATCATGTATTATCTTTCCGCTGACTGGTTAGCACACAACAAAAGCATTTCGCTGTACCTCGGTACACATGACAATGAACTAAACTGAATTGAAGGATTTACTGCAATTGTCCCGCTATTAAAGAAAGATTTAATACGTGCATGTCGAAATGAATGGATGTGTGACAAATGCAGAAGGCCAGGACTGGCAAGCTACAGCTGGGAAAGCAATGGTCATGCATAAGACAGGGTTGGACACAAAGGGAGGCTGGGCGATTCCTGCCAATACTAACCTCCTTTCCCACTGACATGGAGTGTTAATTTCCCTTTGACATCATCTACGTTCCACAACCTTTGATCTACTCTTTGACAATGTTCCACATTTAACACAAATGTTCAGTCTGGGTCTTCTCCCCTGAGTGGTGAAATCTGAGCCTTTGGTCGTGGAAGATTCTATGAGAATTGCTACGGCAAAACAAAGTGCTTACAACTCGTACTGGGAGTGTCAGCAGAAGTACTATCACAACGTTTGAGAAGCAATTGGACAGATACATGCATAGGGCAGGTTTAGTGGAACACGGGCCTGACGCAGGCAGGTGGGACTAGTGTAGATGGGACATGTTGTCCATTGTGGTCAAGTTGGGCCGAAGGGCCTGTTTCCACACTGTAAGTGTGACTATGAGAAGTGCCATTGCAAGACTTGCCTATACTCATCACTGCGTTGCGTATTCTAGCACTCCAAACCAGCGCCAGTTTCTGCATCTTGCACATATTAATCTAGAGTTCGGCCTCCTCGCATTTGGACAAAAGAGAAAAGTGAAACCTTACAATTATATAATGCAATTCATGGCTTCAGGATTCCTGCACAAAATGCTTATTAGCCAATTGATTAATTTTGCTACACATTGCCTTGTAGGGAATTCGTCAACAAATCATACAACCAGCTACGGAAATAGGACAAATATTAATCTGAAACATCAAGAGAAAATTCCCTGTAGACGATAGACAATAGACCATAGGTGCAGGAGTAGGCCATTCGGCCCTTCGAGCCAGCACCGACATTCAATGTGATCATGGCTGATCATCCCCAATCAGTTCCTCATTCCTGCCTTCTCCCCATATCCTCTGACTCCGCTATCCTTAAGAGCCCTATCTAGCTCTCTCTTGAAAGTATCCAGAGAACCGGCCTCCACCGCCCTCTGAGGCAGAGAATTTTATATCAATAGTGGAATCCCTGAGGGTCACTGTGGAGAGGGAAGGACCACCCAAGGCTAAGTGAAGGGATTCATGGCTGGAGTCAGAGGATGTCAGTGAGTACTTTGTATCAGTATTCACTGAGGAGAAGGAACAAGATGAGAGTGAGATCAGTGTCTGGTACACCAATATGGGCAATTTGAGATCAAGAAGGAGGTGGCGTGGGGGCTCTTGTAGAGCATTAAGCTGGATAACTTCCCAGGGTCTGATGCAATCTATGTCTTTTTCACACAGTTGTGAGTCTGTTGAATTCTCTGCCTCAGAGGCGGTGGAGGCAGGTTCTCCAAATACTTTCAAGAGAGAGCTAGATAGAGCTCTTAAAGATAGCGGAGTCAGGGGATATGGGGAGAAGGCAGGAACGGGATACTGATTGTGGATGATCAGCCATGATCACATTGAATGGCAGTGCTGTCTCGAAGGGCTGAATGGCCTACTCCTGCACCTATTGTCTATTATTTATCCAAGATTATCTAGCATTGGCAAAGGTCTGTGTATCTTTTCTATCACAGGCCATGCCCGGCCCTGTAGGAGCAGCCATTGTTGTTTTTTATGAAGAGAAATAGGGATAATACAGGAGATTATAGGCTGGTGATCCTCTCATCAATGGAGGGGAGGCTATTGAAGGAGATTTTTCACTGTACGTCGATACACGTGACAACAAACTACAACAGGGGAGATAGGTGTTACACCTTGACCAAGATTCAGACACTTCTGCCTGAAGCCACTGTTTACTTTGCTGTGTAATTCTTAATTGGAATGACAGAAGCAAGACATTGCATCTGTCATTCCTGTCTTAATTGTTCTGAACATAAATAATCATTTTATTTTTATGCTAATCATTTTGTTTCTGTGCCCTGAGGCATGTTCCTATGTTCCTGCTGTTACTTTGAATGGAGACAGGATATTCTGCAGCAGAACAATTAAATCATAGTGTGGCACAGTGGTGCAGCGCCAGAGACCTGAATGCAGATGCTGTCTGTACGGAGTTTGCACGTTCTCCTTGTGACCAAGTAGTTTTTCTCTGGGTTCTCCGGTTTCCTCCCACTTTCCCAAGACATGCAGGTTTGTGGGTTAATTGGCTTCTGTAAATCGTCCCTAGTGTGTGTAGGATAGGACTAGTGTACAGGTGATCGCTGGTAGGCATGGACTCGGTGGGCCGAAGGGCCTGTTTCCACGCTGTATCTTTAAACTAAACTAAACTAAACTTTTACTAAACTAAAATAAATCACACTGTGACAGACTATCAAATTTGAAAGACTTGTGACAAACTCCAGATTTGCTTTAGGTTTGCATCTATTAAAGAAGGGAGTGAAGTAAAGGGAGTAGTGATCTTATTGTTTAATCCAAGTGAGTACCTCCAGTACATCTGTCCTTTCTTGCCCATCTCTTGTCTATGTGAACTACATGTACCGTGTGGTATGCCTTGCTATTGAGAGAGTGCAGCGTAGGTTTACAAGGTTAATTCCCGGGATGGCGGGACTGTCATATGCTGAGAGAATGGAGCAGCTGGGCTTGTACACTCTGGAGTTTAGAAGGATGAGAGGATATCTCATTGAAACATATAAGATTGTTAAGGGCTTGGACCCACTAGAGGCAGGAAACATGTTCCCGATGTTGGGATGCAGGGGCCACAGTTTAAGAATAAGGAGTAAGCCATTTAGAATGGAGACGAGGAAACACTTTTTCTCACAGAGAGTTGTGAGTCTGTGGAATTCTCTGCCTCAGAGAGCGGTGGAGGCCGGTTCTCTAGATGCTTTCAAGAGAGAGCTAGATAGGACTCTTAAAAATAGCGGAGTCAGGGGATATGGGGAGTAGGCAGGAACGGGGTACTGATTGTGGATGATCAGCCATGATCACATTGAATGACGGTGCTGGCTCGAAGGGCCAAATGGCTTACTCCTGCACCTGTTGGCTGTTGTATCTATTGTCTATTGCCTTTGGATGCATTGTTATACCAGTCACTGATCTTACATGAGAGTTGACTGCCTTCAATTAGGGATGTTTTGTTGCTAGTTCTATCTCTGTTATTTACCACAATCCAAGCATGAGAACTCTTATGGAAATCTGTAACATGCATTGAAAGGACATTTTAACCCAGTGCCCGTAGCATTATTTGAGAACTACACATTTGGCTTATGCAGCCGGGGAATGGCTGGTGAATTATGGTCAGATAAAGGTAAGGCAAATAGTCCAATATTTAGATAGAGACCTGCAGAATTTAGAATGTGGATTCTTCTATTCTTAACAACCCACCCACCTGTTTCCACCTGTCACTCAACAGGCTTTGTCCTACCCCACCTCTGACATATTTCCTGCCCCCCCCCCCCCCACAACAATAGGTCTGAAGAAGAGTCCTGACCCATCGCCTATCCATGTCCACAGAGATGCTGACTAACCCATTGAGTTAACCATATAACAATTACAGCATGGCCACAGGCCATCTCGACCCTTCTAGTCCGTGCCGAACACGTATTCTCCCCTAGTCCCATATACCTGCGTTCAGACCATAACCCTCCATTCCTTTCCCGTCCATATAACTATCCAATTTATTTTTAAATGATAAAAACGAACCTGCCTCCACCACCTTCACTGGAAGCTCATTCCACACAGCTACCACTCTCTGAGTAAAGAAGTTCCCCCTCATGTTACCCCTAAACTTCTGTCCCTTAATTCTCAAGTCATGTCCCCTTGTTTGAATCTTCCCTACTGTCAGTGGGAAAAGCTTATACATGTCAACTCTGTCTATCCCTCTCATCATTTTAAAGACCTCTATCAAGTCCCCCCTTAACCTTCTGCGCTTCAAAGATCTAAAGGGATCAGGGAGTTACTCCAGAGATTTGCGTCTTTTTTTGTATGCTAGCATCTGTAGTTTGAAGGTAGACACAAAATGCTGGAGTAACTCAGTGGGACAGGCAGCATCTCTGGGGAGAAGGAATCGGTGACGATTCGGGTCGAGACCCTTCTTCAGACATCCGTAGTTCCTTGTTTCTCTCAAGATTGCACCACATATTGATAAGGTTCTGAAGACTCTAAGGGAGCATTAGATTTCAGTACAGCTGGAGAGAGAAGAGGAGATGACTTCATCGCCTTAAAAGGGACAAAGGAAAATGGACAGTTTCATTGTCGATAAACAAGATGAAGCAAAAATGAAGGCATTTGACAAAAACCATAATGTACAAGCAGAGTAAACAGTTGAAATGTGTTCATAATGTCTGATCATTGCTAAATAGAATGTATATTGTAGTTCTTGTGGAAGTTGATTAGTGTGATTAGTATGTGTTACATTTAAGGATAGTTGATGTTTAGGAAAGAATGTAATTTGATATGTTATATATACTTACGGAGAAAATTATATATATTAAGGTAACTATTGTAGTACATGAGAGGAGACTGGAAATGCATGAATTCTAACAGGCATTACTAGCCTTGCAGTGGATATGTTGAAGATGTTGCATATAACGAAAGGTAATGAGTTCTGCAGCTGAAAATTCAATGAATTTGCTTAAATTTTTAATAAAGTCCTTATTTTTCTGAAAATGACTCGAGGGGAAGTAGTTTACTTTAGTTTAGTTTATTGTCACGTGTACCAAGCTTTTGTTGCCTGCTAACCAATCTGTGGAAAGATAATACATGATTACAATCGAGCTGTCTACCGTGTACAGATAGACGATGAAGGGAATAACAAGAATAATGTTTAGTGCAAGAAGTAACATATAGTGTAGTACATATGAGGATTAGTTCATAAATTCATGTTATAGGAGTAGAATTAGGTCATTCAGCCCATCGAGTCTACTCTACCATTCAATCACGGCTGATCTCTGCCTCCTTATTCCATTTTCCTGCCTTCTCCCCATAACCCTCTAATCAAAATGGTTAGCACATGTTTAGAAACCAAGTATCCAACATGATATGACTTTTGATACATCGTGGTACCGCATGGTACTATTAGGTCAACAGCAAATGTTCTCTTGGTTGTGCTACCTATTATTCACCTTGGTAAGGATAAATCCCATGGCCCTATAGACAATACATTAGTTAACTTTGAGAAAGGAATAACGAGCTACCTTCTTAAGCATAGCACCCTGTGTTGTGAGAATAATCCCAGAGCACTATTAGATTACAACTCCAGGATTTTGATCCAGTGACAATGTGAGATACAATGAAAAATGTCCAAATCCATAAGGCTTGAAAGGAAACAGCGATGTGAAGAGTGCCCACTGTCTTTGCCCTTCTTGCTGGTGCAGCTTGTACGTTTGACAGGTTTTCAGTTCTGTTCTGTTCAGTTTAGTTTATTGTCACGTGTACCGAGGTACAGTGAA
Organism: Leucoraja erinaceus; assembly: GCF_028641065.1. Classification (NCBI taxonomy): domain Eukaryota; kingdom Metazoa; phylum Chordata; class Chondrichthyes; order Rajiformes; family Rajidae; genus Leucoraja; species Leucoraja erinaceus. Next base: position 405,121 of record NC_073378.1, read on the forward strand.
AGGCTTTAGTTGGGAGTTAACTAGTCAGTGGACAGCCAATACATGGCTACAATCGATCCATTTACAGTGTATGTATAAATGATAAGGGAATAACATTTAGTGCAAGGTAGTCAAGGATGGTCCGAGGGTCATCAAAGAGGTAGATAGTAGTTCAGCACTGCTCTGCTTGTGATAGGATGATTCAGTTGCAAGATAACAGCTGGGAAGAAACGGTCCCCAGATGTGGTGGTTCTATACCCATTGCCTGATGGGAGAGGGGAGAAGAGGGAGTGGCCAGGATGTGACCCGTCCTTGATTATGCTGCTGTCCTTGCCGAGGCAGCGTGAGGTATAAATGGAGTCAATGGAAGGGAGGTTGGTTTGTGTGATGGTCTGGGCTGCGTCCACAATTCGCTGCGATTTCTTGCGGTCTTGGATGGAGCCGTTCCCAAACCATGCTGTGATGCATCGTGATAAAATGCTGTCTATGGTGCATCTGTAGGAGTTGGTGAGAGTTGCACGGGACGTGCCAAACTTCCTCAGTCTTCTTATGAAGTAGAGGCGTCCAACACTGGGCTTGTTGAGGTTTTGTCCAACACTGTCTCAGCCGCTGTAGTATCAGTATTGTTCAACTATCATTGGGAGTGTTGTGACTTGGGCTGCCTGTAATTGCATTAGTGCATTCAACTAAGGGCTTCCAGCTGTATCCAGATTTATTTTCCAAGGCTGGCTGGGATGCTAACTCGTGTGGTACAAGTTCATATTTCTAAACGAGTGCTTGCCAGCAATGTGCATTGAGGCAACAAGTGCATCTTTGTTCTCACACATGCCGACTTCCTCCCTTGCCAAAACAGCCCATGTCTGGGTGCGATCGACAGAAAGGTCTGGCAATGCCAAGACACAGACGTGCCAGAAGGTAACTGAGTCTATTGGGCCATTCTAACACTTTGCAATGTGTTTGTGGGCTCCGGCATGTTTGCCCTCTCTGTCTCCGCCATTAACTTCCCTCTCTACCTTCAAAACCAGTAGGAGGATATAAAATTATATGAGCCATAAATGTGGGAGGTAAGAGACTTTTCCCTGGGTGGAAATGTCAAATATCGGAGGGCGTAGGCTTGACGTGAGATGGGGAAGATTAGTTCAGGTGTCAGAGGTTATGGGGAGAAGGCAGGAGAATGGAGTTAGGAGGGAGAGATAGAACAGCCATGATTGAATGGCAGAGTAGACTTGATGGGCTGAATGGCCTAATTCTACTCCTATCACATATGACTTTATGACTTAAAGGAGATGTGCAAGGCAAGTTTTTTACATCAAGTGGCACGTATCCAGGAACGCTGTGTCAGAGGAGGTGGAAGTAGATATATACCAACATTCAAGAAGCATTTGGACAGACATATAAATAGGCAGTGAATACAGATAAGTGTAAAATAGTTAGATTGGTATCATGGTTGGCGCAGATACGGTGGGCAAAGGGCCTGCTCCTGGGAAGTATTATTCTCTAGTCAGTGAAACAGATTACCCCAATCTGATCACGTCGTCTCATAATCTGAGGCATTGCATTTTGGGACGTCTAACTTGGGCAGAACCTACACAGTAAATGGTCAGCCTCTGGGAAGTGTTGTAGAGCAGAGGGATCTAGGAGTGCAGGTGCATGGTTCCTTAAAGGTCGAGTCGCAGGTAGATAAGGTGGTCAAAAAGGCTTTTGGCACATTGTCCTTCAGCAATTGAGTATAGAAGTTGGGAGGTCATGTTGCAGCTGTTGATGTTGGTGTGACTGCATTTAGAATATTGTGTTCGGTTCTGGGCACCATGTTATAGGAAAGATATACGAGGATGTTGCCAGGACTAGATGTTCTGAGCTATAGGGAGACGTTGAGTATTCCTTGGAGCGCAGGAGGATGAGGAGTGATCTTATAGAAGTGTATAAAATCATGAGAGGAATAGATCGTGTAGATGCACAGAATCTCTTGCCCAGAGTAGGGCAATCGAGGACCAGAGGACATAGGTTTAAGGTGAAAGGTGAAAAGATTTAATAGGAATCTGAGGGGTAACGTTTTCACACAGGGCGCTGGGGGTATATGGACAAGCTTTCTGGAGGCTGGGACTATCCCAACGTTTACAAAACAATAGACAGAAACATGGGAAGGACAAGTTTGGAGGGATATGGACCAAGCACAGGCAAGTGGGACTAGTATAACTGGGACATTGTTGGCCGGTGTGGGCAAGTTAGGCCAAAGGGCCTGTTTCCACACTGTATCACTCTATGACTCTAATCTCACCAGTGTGCTTTAAGCAAGAAAAACAATAATTGTCAGGAGGTGAGTGTGCTGAGATTACAGAGGGCCGGCCCGCAGTAGTAGGCAGCCAAAAGGATGCAAGATTAATAGGGTTTTAAATGTCTCATAAAAAAAATGTACATAATCTTGATCTGTTCCAAAACAAAAATCACATTTCTCCCTCATGATTGTCAGTGAAATGAAAACCAAATATTAAGATGTAAGTACTGATATTAGCTTCCCCTAGCCAAGGAGTATTATGTTTACAAGCCTCTTATACAGCTGCAAGTAAGAATATCATTGTTCCATGTCATACAAAGGACCATTAAACAAACACTCTTGACTCTAAACTCTTTAGATATTTGCTAACTCACAATAACTCACAACATGCCAGTAAGATTTCACAGCATTCCTATACACCCAATCTCATGTATCAGTGTCTATATTATTTTTTGGACACAAGGAACTGCAAATGCTGGTTTACAACAGATTTTGGACACAAAGAGCTGGAGTAACACAGCAAGTTAGGCGACACATTTCCCCATTTAATTCATCTATTCATTGTGCAATTCATATTTAACAGTCAAAATAATTGGTGAAAATATATATTTACCAAATGAACACCAAAGATTTCAACAAATACTTTGCTCAGAGTTATATTGTGGGTTGGAGTCGTGTAGAACAGAATATTTCCCACGTGCCATATTTTCCATCCTGCCTTAATTATGGCGAAAATGAAAATGTATAAAAGCAGTGTTGTAATTGTTTGGGAAACTTCCAATACAATTACTGTCCAGGCCTCTAAAGTAAAGACTATTTCTACAGCTTACTGCCTGTTATTATGGAGCCAAGATGCAGTAAGAAGGAAGAAAGAATGACACTTAGTGCTTGAGTAACTTAGAGAGTTTGGCAGCATCTCCAGTGAACAGGATAGCTGATGTTTCACAAGTTCATAAGTAATAGGAGCAGAATTAAGCCATTCGGCCCACCGACACTACTCTGCTGTTCAATCGTGGCTGATTTAGCTTTCCATTCTCCTGCCTTCTACCCATACCTTTGGCACCCTTGCTAATCAACAATCTATCATTCTCCGCTTTAAAAATACAATAACATGGCCTCCACAGCCGTCTGCAGCAATGAATTCCACAGATACACCATCCTCCGGCTAAATAAATTCCTCCTCATCTCCTTTCTAAAGGTATGCCCTTTTATTCTGAGGCTGTGCCCTCTAGTCCTGGACTCTCACACTAGTGGACACATTGGAAACATCCTCTCCACATTGGGTCGGGACCCTTCTTCAGACTGTGGCAGAAAGAATGTACATTAACACATTATCTTTCACAACATGGTGATGTTCTATTGCAGGATGATATTTCCACAGCAATAAGTTCTTCAAACAGGGACTTAAGCCTCTACCCCGACACTACTCTCTGTTCAATCGTCCCTCTGATTTCTTTCCATTCTCTGCCTTCTACCCATACATCTGGCACCTCTCCCTCAAGAATCTCTCTCTCTCCGCTCTAAAAAATACAATCTCTTGGCCTCCCTCCGTCTCAGCAATGAAGTCTCACTCTACACCACCCCCCGGCTAAATTTTTTTCTCTCTCTCTCTCTCTCTCCTTCTGCTTCTTCCCTAAAATCTAAATCCAAGACTCTCTCCGACACGGCTCTGTGCCTCTCTGTCTGTGTGTGTGTGTGTGTGTGTGTGTGTCTCCCGCTCTCTCTCTCTCGCTCTGTATCTGCATCTCTCTCTGTCTCTCTCCCTCCACAGCAATATTCTTCAAACAGGGACTCTTCCTCTACCCCCCTCTCTCTCTCCCTCTCCCACTCCATCTCTCTCCCTCTCTCCATCTCTCTCCCTGTCCATCCCTCTCTCTCTCCCTCTCTCTCCCTCACTACCCCCCCTCCCTGTCTTTGTCTGCCTCTGCCCTGTCCCTCCTTGTCTCTCCCTCTTTCTCTCTCTCTCTCTCTCTCCCTCTCTCTTTACCTTGGCTGGATCTCACATCCATTCTCTGAATGTTGGACTTTTTCTTCACACTTCCTGTAGCAGACCATGTTTTTCCTATTGTTAGTCTTAATTTTAAAATAATTCCTTATGCCTTTAATAAATGTTTCCTTCGACTTGAAGGCACATATATTTCCTAAAGCTCTCCGGTGTGACAATAGTATACTTTATATTTGTGCAAAATGACTGTACAGATGTTGTCAACAATGATTATCAATAAAAATATCAAAACCCCTTCCCTCGCCTGGGTCAAAATAACTTTAATTCAATGTCTGCAGTATGTCATTTGCACTTTTCTATATTGCACCTTTTATTATTGCACCTTAATAACATACCTCAAAATGTTACTACACTCTGGCACACTGTGAATATTTTATATAATGTATATGTCCTGTCTATTTTTATTGGTATATAGTCTGTCTGTGTTATAAATATTACTTGCACATTTGGAGTATGGGGAAACGCAATTTCAATCCTCTGTGTAACTACTTGTTGCATTATTTGAATTGACAATAAAGTTTACTTTACTTTACTTTACTTTACTTGCCCCACAGGCCCTGGATCGCACCTTTTCCAACTTCCCCCCCCCCCCCCCCCCCCCCTACAATCAGACTGAAGTTGCGTCTCGACCCGAAACATTAACTGTCCATGTTCTCCGGGGATGCTGCCTGACCTGCTGAAACTCGAGCATTTTGTGTCCTCCAATGCCTTCTATGACCATGTGTTTAAATTATTGGTCATGACAGCTTCCAGTAGGTTATAGATTTCCAATTTTCATTAATCCCATGTCCGATGCAGAGGTCCTAATCTATAGAGTTTTCCCCGGCAACCTACACACCCCTCCCTCCTTTAACGTTGCCTCATCAACCAAGCTTTTGGTTACTATGTGCAGTCTGGGTACATTTTCTCTGCAAAAGGTGCTATTTAAATTAAATTTATGATGAATGAGAAAGATTTGAACGGGTGGGTCTACTTTTGTTCTGAATAAGTGCTAAAAGATAAGATTCTGAGCAGGGAATTCCAATAGACAGGACTCTGCCACATGCATCGAGGATGTGGCACCATCTGAAAATAGCCTGCCGGAAAAGGAAAAACCTTGTCATAAGTTCATAGGTTTTAGGAATCAAGTCTACCACACCATTCAATCGTGGCCAATCTATCTTTCCCTCTCAACCCTAATCTCCAGCCTTCTCCCCATAAACTCCTGACACACATACTAATCAAGAATCTATCAATCTCTGCCTTAAAAATATCCATTTGCTTGGTCTCCACAGCTTTCTGTGGCAATTAATTCCACAGATTCACCACTCTCCGTCTAAAGAAATTTCATCTCATCTCCATCCTAAAGGAACGTCCTTTTTTTTCTGAGGCTATGGCCTCTGGTTGTAGACTCCCCCATTAATGGAAACATCCTCTCCTCATCCACGTCGCATTAGAAGTGGGCTTGTTTTGCTGCTCCTGCAGTCCAATGAATTGACCAGCAGGCCCCTTGGAAGCCCTTTCCTTCCATGAGATTCCATTTGCAGGAACCTTTCTTTGTTCCCCCACCCCCAACCCCTCATCCTCACCTCCACCTCCACCCCCCCCCCATCCCCCCCCCCCCCCACCCCCACCCCCCCCCCCCCATAATAATACATACTAACTAGTGTGACACGATGTTGTTTTTCGCATTAGTTTTCATTTTTTTTTCAATCTACAGTTCCCAGCTCCCTTGTGTCCCCGGGACGGGCTGTAGTTCCCAGATCCCTCACGTTCCCGGGAATGGCCGCGCCCGCGAAAACCCCGTCTGCGGGCCGGATCCCCGTGGGCCCCCCCCCTAAACTAAAATGCTGAATTTATTTTCTCTCATTTGGCAGGGTGACATATTTTGTCGAGGCCCTGCTTCAGGCCAAGCTGACCTCTACCACACTGAGGCCAGGCGCCAGCTCTTGGACACTCCCTCCTGCTTATCTTTGGACCATGACCCTACAGACCGTTACAGCACCAGGCCATAATCACTCAGACCATTTCTCCTTCCGAGCCTTGAGGTTTATAGCAAAGGGTAAAAATCAAATAAGTGGTCCCTTTTAAATTATTCGGCCTCAACCCCAAACAAGGCCCTGACTATCAGTATCCTTCCTGTACCATTTTCAGTTCCTTTCGCATCTTGGTAACGCCACCAGAGAGCTAGCACTTGGTAGTAATATTTTTATTCTTTAAATTAATGCTTGGATAAATCTTTGCTGATGGACTCTCCACACAGACCAGTATGTGGACTTGGCACATTTAGTAGCTATGTCACTGAAGTATTGGGATTGAGATTGGTTTAATTTGTCTCATTTCCAGGTGCAAATAAAAGCAATGGTATCAATTCCAGAGAGCAATCTACATCCTGCATTACAGATGTTGCAGTGTTGGTAATGGCAGCTCTTCACGTGGCCTGGGTGCTTGTTTAAGCAGAACTTGCAGCCACTGCATTTGTTATGGAAATGTCTAATGGCTGCCTTCAGGCCACCTGCAAGAATTGGTTTTGATTGAGGGAGTCGGAGGAGAGCCAGCTCAATAGCTTGGGATTATTAAATGCTCAGTTTTGCCTGAGCTAAGCTGTCTCTAATTCCTCTCCAAGCATTTAATGCAAATATTTACACGCTTTCTGTCCGCTTACCAGACTAACGTTTGTTTCAGAGCTTCCTCTCAACACCTCCTGACAAATTGTTGCCTTAGAAATGCGATATACTTTGGGGAAAATGTTCAGACGTTTATTTCCTGAATTAAGTTCGAAATGTAGTCGTTCGGGAGGTTGAAAAGCGCGAATCCCATAGCGCTGACCCAAAGGAATAGTGCAGGCAACGGTACAAATGTGAGATGAGGCAGTCACTGGGTTCCTAATCGGTTAAAATGAACTTGTTGCCCCCTCATGTGCACAAAGTGGTCTCCTCGTCTTCAGAATATCTCGGTCCTCCTCACCGGGGTCACATTGTGACCTCCTTCCTGTTTCTTCTCATGTGAGGAAAATAACAAAACGGTTTGTGATTTTTGCAGTGCCAGGTAACTAGGCTGAAATGCTGAGAAGGCCTTTCAAGAGTCAGGAAAACTGAAGTGACTTCTAAAGCAGGCAGGATGTTTACATAACGTGAATCTGTATTTGATATACGTAAACATCCCCAGAGTACAAGGTTACCATATTAGCTGTTTTACATAGAAACACACCAACCATGTCACAGATATGTACATGTTGTTACTCATGGCCACCTTGTTTTTTTTGGGGGGGTTTTAATATTTTTTATTATTTTATACAATTTTTTAACAAAACAGAACAAAACAAACAAAAATTAAAAAAAGAAAAACTGAAAAAGACAACAGGAAAAAAAAGGAAGGAAAAAAAAAAATTATAATTAAAAAAAAAAATAATAATAAAAGAAAATGGCCAGACATAACAGTATTGGTACAATCCACATGGGGCTACACAGTCATGCATTGCAAAAGCAGAAGTAAAGGTCACAGGACTACATCACTGCAGATAATATGAAATTATGAAATTATTGGTCTTTGAGATGGTTGATAAATGGTCCCCAAACACTTAAAAAGTTGTTTGGTACCTTGGAGTTGTAGAAGCGTATCCTTTCCATCTGTATGATTATTATCATTTCATTGAGCCATTTTTCGAAGCAGGGGGGTGTAGATGATTTCCAGTCTGTTAGGATCATTTTCTTGGCTGCAACCATACCAAGCATCAGTGCTTGTTGTTCTTCAGACGTGAAGTACAAAGCAGTCTCTGAGCATCCAAAAAGTGCCAGTTCTGGATCAGGGAGAATATCTTTTCCATAGACCCCAGAAAACCACTTAAATATTTTAGACCAGTATCTTTGTATATGAGGACAGAGCCAGAAAATATGGGTTAAAGAACCATCTGCACTTTTGCATCTGTCACATAATGGAGAAATAGATTTGATGTAATTTGGTCTTTGAGTAATGGAGTCTGTGGATGACTTTAAGGATTATATCGCATGAGATCATCTTTGCTTCGTTGGGGCAAGTGCTGGCCTCCCGTATACTGCCGGGGTCAGCCTGAATGGTCCTGATCCAAAAAGTCACCTATCCTTTTTCTCTAGATTGCTGCCTCAGCTATGTTACTTCATATAAACCAACAGTGTCGTCAGCCGAACACATTTCTCCCCTACCCATAACCTGCGTGTTTGCGATAAAAACGTGCCTCCACCACCTTCACTGGAAGCTCATTCCACACAGCTACCACTCTCTGAGTAAAGAAGTTCCCCCTCATGTTACCCCTAAACTTCAGTCCCTTAATGCTCATGTCATGTCCCCTTGTTTGAATCTTCCCTACTCTCAGTGGGAAAAGCTTTTCCACGTCAACTCTGTCTATCCCTCTCATCATTTTAAAAACCTCTATCAAGTCCCCCCTTAACCTTCTGCGCTCCAAAAAATAAAGCCCTAACTGCAACCTTTCTCTGGTTGCTGAAACCAGCCTGAAAATGTTGACATCCTTCCTATCCGACCAAAAAAAGTCACCAATCCTTTCACCAATGCCTTGTACTCTAGAGATGCTCAATGCCTGACCAGGCCAGCACGCCAAAAGTTACTATCCAGCCACTTTGTGTCTATCTTCCCTGGTTCATCATTGTTTGGTTTACCATGTAGTTACTAGGGATATCAGTTTGGTTTAGTTTAGGGATACAGTGTGGAAACAGGCCCTTCAGCCCATCAAGTCCACATCAACCATTGATCACCTGTTTGTGTCACGTGTACGTTTGGTCAGAGGGTGGTGAATCTGTGGAATTCTTTGTCATGGAAGACTGTGGAGGCCTAGTAGGTGGATAAGGCAGAGATAGATAGACTCGTGAACAGTACAAAATTTAGTAAGCAGATTACAAAACATGTAAGCGGAATGAAACAAAACAAAAAAAATATAACAACAAAAAATAAAAAATAAATAGTAAGGACATCAACAATACCCAATTCAGAGAGAGAGCAGCGGCAGCTAACCGCCCTTCCGGCAGCCATCTTGGAAACGGAACAATCAAAACACATTTTAACATTGACCATCCACCATAGTGACTCCTACACACTCCTCACAGTGGTGGAAGGCAAAATAAAGTTCAAGTCCTTCCCCTAGCTCTTCCTCGGTCGTGGGCCTCGAGCCCCCGTTGACGGAACGATCTTGACTCCCGTAGCCGGAGTTCAGGCCCTCCGCGTCCAGGCGCTCCACTCCTGCATCGGGGGGATGTCAGCTCCCCCGCGCCGGGCGGTCGTATCTCACGTCGGGGCTGGTCGAGCCCTCCGCGGCATTGGAGCACCCGACTCGGCCTCACCCGAGACCGTGAGCCCTTGATGTCATTGATCACATTGAATGTCCTCAGCCATGATCACATTGAATGTCCTCGAGCTTCAGATAACTATGCACGTGTGCCCCTAATCTCTTTATTGAAGAACTGTTCCCAGAGTGCTGAAATTCACTGTTTGTGTCGCGCCTGATTTAACTTCCAAAATGCATCACTTTAAATTCAATCTGCCATTCCTTTGCCATTTTTCACTATGCCACATACAAATTCACATAAATTGGCTTTCATTCCAGTATTGAAGTGTGCCCTGATTAAATCAGCTCCCACTCTTTGTTAAACAAAGAGCCCCTGATAGGTACATCAAAGCTGTCTCTTGTTTCTGTAACCAATCTGGTCATCAGTAAGCTGCACATCTCAGAAACAGTGATAACATCAGGCCGCAGATAACAATTCTGAATCTACAATTTTCTTGAATAAACCACCATTGCACATTATAGATTCTGCTAATTGACTGTCTGACCTTAATTAAACTGTAACAATCATGTTCTGATAGGAATTAGTGAGTTCATATTGAATGCAGTACTGAGGGATTGTATAATCACTGAATTCTGAAAATCCTGCTGGAATTCTCCAGCTCCGACCCCCTTTTGCTCATTGGCAGTTATCTGTATAACGCAATTTTTCTGTAACATGAGGATTCTTACAAATGCACTGTAGTGTTATAACAGGATTACCTGCACTTGTGCGCCAGTGTTACAGCAAATGCATACAGCTGACTTGCTTACCATCACCCGGCGGGGTCACAACATCGGAGGCCTGGATCGCCTCAACGCAGAGGGAGAACACGGAGGGAAGAGACAAAGACTTTAAGACTTTTGGCTCCATCACAGTGAGGAGGTGCCTGGTAAACTCACTATGGTGGATGTTAAATCTGTGTTTATTGTGTGTTTTTGTTATTTATTATATGTATGACTATACATATAATAAATATTTTTTATTTATCAGCCCTGACGACGGGGAACAATGAAGGAAGAGACTGACTTTGGTGCCTTCCCACACAGTGGGAAACTTTGATTCTGCTGTGTGGGGATGTTTTATGTCAAACCCTATAGTGTGTTGTGTCTCTTTTTTTATTGTAGGGCTGTATGGGAATTTCATTTCACTGTGCCATCTGGCACAAGTGATGAATAAATCTATCTTGTATCTTGTATCTGGTATCTTGACTGCAAGGCAACAAAATTTCATTCAGACTGAAAGGTCTGAATGACAATAAAGAATACTTTGACTTTGACACATCAAGTGCAGTCATGACTGTGGTTACTACCCTATATGCATAGAATTGTCATGTCTATGGAAGTATGCCATTCAAAATTCCATTGGTGCTAGGGATGTGCCCACTATTAAGCTAGAAGGAGTGCAGAGATTGATGAGGATGAGGCCAGGACGGGAGGGCCTGAACTATATGGAAAGGTTGGAACAACACAGGAGGCTGAGGGGTGATCTTATAGAGGTGCACAAAATCACCAGAAGAATAGATAGAAGAATGCACAGTCTTTTACTCAAGGAAGGGGAGGCAAAAAACAACAGACGTTGGCTTCAGTTGAAAGGGACAATAGTTAATAGGTACCTGAGGGACAACTTTTTCATTCAGACGGTGGTGGGTATATGGAATGAGCTGCCGGAAGAGGTAGTTGATGAAGGTACAATCACAACATTTAAAAGACACTTGGACAGGTACATAGATAGGAAAAGATTTAGAGGGACAAATGCGAGGAAATATGACTGGCTTGGATGGAGCTCCTTATCAGTTGGGCCGAAAAGCCTGTGTCTGAGTTTTATGACTCTATGACTCTAACTCTGATTTTACACTTTAATATATTTGTGTCACAATGTCTTGCTTGAACAAAACTCCAAAAGTTAACCTATGAAGTGGGAAATTACTATAGTTGTATTTTCACAAACACAGAAGGTTAACGAGATGAGTTGGTTCAGGAAGTTAAAGGGAACTGATAGGGTCGACGGAGATAAAACAATTCTTCCTGCTTGAGAAGGTGAATCCAGGAGAATTTACAGTTGCTGTCAAGTTAGTCTTTCCTTTCCGGAATGAAGGTAGAAAACATTTCTGGATGAAAATGATGAGAAGAGGCAATAATGACCAATCACAATCCAAAACTCTATATGAAAACTACAGTTCACTCGAATTTGAAAAAGCATTAAGTTATCTCTGAGGTCAATATTGGTTTCATCAAGGACAGTGTGGTCTCAACGCCATACATTTAGAGTTTAAAGTTTAGAGATAAAGCAAGGAAACTGGCCCTTCAGCCCATCGACTCTATGCTGACCATCGATCACCCATACACTAGTTCTATGTTATCCCACATACTAGAGGCACAGAAGCAAAGTAACCTACAACCCTGCACACCTTTGGAAAGTGGGAGGAAACTGGAACGCCTGGTGGAATGGGGGAATGTACAAACTCTGCACAAACAGCAGCTGTAGTCAACACAGCAGCTGGACTGCTGAGCCACTGTGCCATCCCTACATTCCGCAGTATTGCAGGAAATGTGCATAGGAACAGATTTGAGGAACTTGTACCTGAGCCCAACACCTCTAACATTTCCAAGGATGGACCAATGGTCCCTCCTACTCAAATGACAGCACGGTGGTGCAGCGGTAGAGCTGCTGCCATACAGTTCTAGAGACTCAGGTTCGATCCTGACTACAGGTGCTGTCTGTACAGCGTTTGTACGTTCTCCCCGTGACTGTGTGGGATTTCCCCGGGTGCTCCTGTTTCCTCCCACGCTCCAAACACTTACAGATTTGTACGTTAATTGGCTTCAGTAAAGATTGTAAATTGTCCCTAGTGTGTAGGATAATGCTAGTGTATGGGGGATCGCTGGTCGGCACGGTGTCAGGGGGCCGAAGGGCACTGTTTCCACGCGGAATCTCTCTATCTCTAAATGTAGGACATTGTAAAGTCAAGTTTATTGCCACATGTATAAGTATGGTGGGGTATACGTACAGTGGGCTATACGTACGGTGGGGTATAAGTACACCGAAAATCTTGCTCGCTGCACCATCAGAAGCGCATAGTCTCAGGCAAACATACAAAAACATGAATTATCCATAAATTATATTAAAAGTCACAAAAAATTCTGCAAAACAGAAAAAAGACTGGGGACGAAAGCAGGACATCAGTGCAAAACATAATTCCACGCTATATCACTCGATGACTCTAGCAATAGAACAAGTCCCTGGCAGCACAAGAGATAGTCAGTGGTGATGTCGAGGCAGGGATAGGGTCGTGTGGATTGGCTTCAAGGACATGTTAGTTGTAGTCCCTTCATCATATCAGACTTACACAATTTTAAATTTAAATGCAGATGAAGTAAATCTAAATCATAAAACAATACCATAGATAATATTTCTGACTTTTGCGTGCAGAGCAGCTGTTGGCAGCTGGGATAAAGAACACCGTGACGAGCATGGTCATTGTAACAACAGCTTTCTGTCTGGGTGCCTTTTAAGATTTTTAGTCTGAAATGATGGAGCCAAAGATAAATAGTTTTGCTTTTCATCAGCCCCCTTACATTGCCGCCAGTAACTTATCTACACAGCATTCCACTTAACCAACTCACATCTACTTAACTTCTCTTTTCAACGATGTATATATAACTCTCTAAAACTGATGCTAACTGATTGTGTATAAAATCATGAGAGGAATAGATCGGGTAGATGCGCAGAATCTCTTGCCCAGAGTAGGGGAATCGAGGAGTAGAGGACATAGGTTCAAGGTGAAGGGGAAAAGATTTAATAGGAATCTGAGGGGTAACTTTTTCACACAAAGGGCGGTGGGTGTATGGAACAAGCTGCCAGAGGAGGTAGTTGGGGCTGGGACTATAACCACATAACATATAACCATATAACAATTACAGCACGGAAACAGGCCATCTCGGCCCTACAAGTCCGTGCCGAACAACTTTTTTTCCCCTTAGTCCCACCTGCCTGCACTCATACCATAACCCTCCATTCCCTTCTCATCCATATGCCTATCCAATTTATTTTTAAATGATACCAATGAACTTGCCTCCACCACTTCCACTGGAAGCTCATTCCACACCGCTACCACTCTCTGAGTAAAGATACCAGCGTTTAAGAAACAGTTAGACATGTGCTTGGATAGGACGTTTGGAGAGATAAGAACCAAGCACAGGCAGGTGGGACTAGTGTAGCTGGGACCTTGTTGGCCGGTGTGGGCAAGTTGGGCCGAAGGGCCTATTTCCACACTGTATCATTCTATGACTCTATGACTCTATGATGCCTATCAAATATCTCACAGCAGAATAAGTCTCAGAGTTGAAAATCCAGCTGCCCTTGTGAAGAGTTACTGTTATTGCAAAGCAACTTGGGTAAAATAACTTGGCATGGTGGAGCAATGGTTGAGTTGCTGCCTTACAGTGCCAGAATCCTGCGTTCGATCCTGGCTACGGGTGCTGTCTGTACGGAGTTTATACGTTCTCCCTGTGACCTACGTGGGTTTACTATGTGGGAGCTCCGGTTTCCTCCCACATTCCAAAGACGTACAGGTTTGTAGGTTCATTGGCTTGGTAATTGTCCCTAGTATGTGTAGGATAATGTTAGTGTGTGGGGGTCGCTGGTCAGGGGGGACTGGGTGGGCCGAAGGGCCTGTTTCCGTGCTGTATCTCAGAACTGAACTCAACTTAACTAAAATATATGAAACTTATCCCATATTCACTGCCTTCAAGAGATAAAGACCTAATATGTGATCATACATAATCCCTTAATCAGTCTGAGTAACTGCCACCAGCTATTGGACTGGTCACCCGGGGACTGGACCCGTGGTTTCGGAGTCGTGACTTCAAATCCCTCTGTGGCAATCACATGACTAAATGATTAAATGCGGCTGGAATTGAAAATGAGCACAAGTGGTGCTGACCACAATACTGATAGATGGTCACAAAAATGTACATGAAGGAACCGCAGGTGCTGGTTTATACCGAAGATCACAAAATGCTGGATTAACTCAGTGGGACAGGCTGCATCTCTGGAGAAAAGGAATCGGTGTCGGAACCTGAATCTGAATAAGGGATCCGACCCGAAACGTCACGTAATGCTTTTCTCCAAAATGCTGCCTGACCCGGTGAGTTAGTTCCAGCACTTTGTGTCTTCAGCAAAATTGTGGCATTCTAGATATGCCTATCTTACAGTCACAATGAAATTGTATCTGGCGTACTAGTGCATACTATAATTTAGGGAAAAAAACAAGAGAAAAAAAAAAAACAGAAGGGAGAAGGGGGGGGGGGGGGGGGGGGGGGGGGATAGGTGCACACACAATTCTGCGGCGCTATATACATATATACATATATACAGATGGAAGTCCGGGTGTTGGGCAGTGAAGTCAGTGCATGTGTGAATTTGAATTAAGAGTAGTTAGAATTTTCGTAAAGCAACTATTTCTGAGTCTATTTGTCCTGGATTCTACTATTCAGGGAAGAGAAATCAGCCTTCCTAGCCCAGGATCTGGCCCACATGTATCTTGTGGTTGATCTATACCTCCTCAGGTAGAGTCATAGAGTGATACAGTGTGGAAACAGGCCCTTTGGCCCAACCTGCCCACACCGGCCAAAATATCCCAGCTACACTAGTCCCACTTGCCTGCTTTTGGCCCATATCCCTCCAAACTTGTCCTATCCATTTACCTTTCCAACTGTTTCTTAAACGTTGGGATAGTCCCAGTCTTAACCATAATGCAGCTTATGCCATACATCCACCACCCTTTGTGTGAAAAGGTTACCCCTCAGATTCCTATTAAATATTTTCCCCCTCACCTTGAACCTATGTCCTCTGGTCCTCGATTCCCCTACTCTGGGCAAGAGATTCTGAGCATCTACCCAATCTATTCCTCTCATGATTTTATACACCTCAATAAGATCACCCCTCATCCTCCTGCACTCCAAGGAATAGAGACCCAGCCTACTCAACCTCTCCCTGTAGCTCACAGCCTCTAGTCCTGGCAACATCCTCATAAATCTTCTCTGAACCCTTTCAAGCTTGACAATATTTTTCATATAACATGGTGCCCAGACCTGAACACAATACTCTAAATGTGGTCTCCCAATTACAACATACAACATGATACAACACAATACAACTATACAATCTCTATACAACTACAACTGGACCTCCCAAATTCTATACTGATGAAGGCTCTGACTGATGAAGGCCAAAGTACCAAAAGCCTTTTGACCACCTTATCGACCTTCAAGGAACCATGTACCTGTACTCCTACACCCCTCTGCTCTACAACACTACCCATAGGCCTACCATTCACTGTGTAGGTCCTGCCCTTGTTAGACATCCCAAAATGCAACACCTCACACTTCTCTGTATTAAATTCCATCAACCATTCCTCAAACTACCTGGTAAGGACTATTAGGACTGGATTACAAGATGGAGAATCCAGCAATCTGCGGCTGAATGTAGTTAATATGTAAGCATGAATAACATGCAGGACTAAAGCTGATGAATAGAGTCATGGATAAATGCTTGGACATACATCTCCATTCAATCACATGATCATTAATACTGAACTGGATATAAGCCCAGTGGTGCAGCGGTAGAGCTGCTGCCTTAAGCCCCTGTCCCACTTGGGCAACCTCCACCGCGACCTCTGCCGAGTTTGCCAGTGACCCATAGTCGCGGGAAGGTCGCCATGAGGTTGTAGGAGGTCTTCGTCACTCTCCTTCATGGTTGAGAGTGGTCTCCACGTAGTCGAGGCTTCAGCTAGGTCGCGGCGTGTTTTTCAAGATTTTAAAAATTGTCCGTAACTAAAAATAGGTAGCCGTGGGAAAAATCGATATTTTTTTAATCGTAGGTCCAGTCGAAGCCGGTCGTAGTAGGTCGTGATGCTAGTCGTGGGTAGTCAAAGGTTGTCGAAGGTTGTCGAAGGTAATAGCTCCGTGGTGGAAAAAGGTCAGTAGGAACAAAAAGGTGATTTAAACAGCAGAACGTCACCTCTTTCACTCCAGGGCATGTTCATTCATAGCTGGAGAGTTTTTTGTAGAGGAGACTTGTGTTTTAGAGATGGCACCAAAAAGGCAGCAGCGCGGGGGGAGGCACAACCCTAAAAAAACCTGCCAAGCAGGTGTTGCCCACCCAGGAGGAGGAGTGGCAGGAGGTGATGGTGCAGGAGGTGATAGTGCAGGAGGGGGTGGCCCTGCATGAGAGACCCTGCATGAGAGACCAGGGTGGTAGTATATGTCCCCACCTCCACCTCATCCTTCACTGCCTCATTTGAAGGCAGCAAAGCAGCCCTTTCTCCTGTGTCTGACACAGCATCAGAGGCCGATGCCCCATTGGTGGTGAGGGAGGACTGGAGGAAGGTTATGCCCTACACCTTCACCAGGCAGCAGGAGGGGGACCTTGAGGAACGGTTCCAGCAGAATGCCATCCTGTATGAAAAGGAAAATGAGGGGTACAGGAACAGGGACAGGGACAAGAATGGTATCCTTGCCATCCACTGCCCCACATGTGTGCTTAAAGTGCCATCATTTGTCAAAGCCCAGCGCCACTCTTTTCCAGTCATCTGGTGTACTGGGACAGTCCATCACATCATCTCCATTCACCCATTGACACCTCTTCTTGTGTTTCCTCTTCACCCTTGCTCTTCCCCTTCTGCCTTTCTTAAAAGGCTGCTGAAGCAAAAGGGCTACTGCAAACAGCAGTTGTGTTTTTACTAACATCCTCCAAACTAGTTCCTTCCCTGCCTGCATGGTTCAGAATGATTTAAAAAAACCTGGGAGGCATTTTTTAGTGAGAAACAAATGCAGACATGACATCATTTTATCAGGTGATCATTTGAGCCGTAGACACTCGTCACTGGTCGATATTGGTTTTCGACAAAGATCTTATAGCAGAGCAAGATGGCCTACTCCTACGCAAACATGTAGTGCGGTCATGGGCAGATTCATGGGCGATTATAGGAACCCATTTTAGCAACCAGCCTCCGCCATCTTGTTCCGCCATCTTGTTCCGCCATCTTGCTTCGCCATCTTGCTTCCGGCCTAAGATCGGATCTTTGCTTCTGCCTCCGCTCTCGTATCTTCGCAAGTCTTTGACTTGGGCGGGGAGAGGGGGTTGCGCGGCCCGGGGCAGCGGGGAGAAAGGGTCCGGGGGCAGCGGGGAGAAGGTGCGTGGCCCGGGGCAGCGGGGAGAGGGGGTGCGCGTCCAGGGGGGCGGGGGAGAGGGGGGGGGGAGGCGGGGGCAGCGGGGGGGGGGGGGGTGCGGGAGACATTGTAGTGTGGGGGGAGGTGAGGGAGTGCCGGGGGGGGGGGGGGGGGGGGGGGGGGGGGGGAGTTGAGAGAGGGGGATAGGGCCTAGTGTGTGTGTGAAGTTGCGGGGAGGTTTACAATGTTTATTATTTAATGTCCCTTGTCTAGTCTGAAATAAAGTTGATCATTGGATATAAAAATCAGAAGAAATATAATTGTGTGTGTTATATGATTATATACATTTATATCACATTCATGTATATGTGTTTATAAACATTTTATTCTTTAACAAGAATTAACAGAATTATGAACTAACTGAATTATGAATCAAACCCTATATCACACACACAAACTGTTCCCCCGCAACATTGATTACACTGCGAGTCGGGTCGGGTCGGGTCGAGTCAGGTAGGTTCCGGTTACTAAAATGTGCGGGGAAAAATGTCCAGGATCCCCTCCGTAGCTACTACACGTCAGCCCATTGCATTTCCCAGGAGTGGCCTATCTTGCTCCACTATAGGATCTTTGGTTTTCATTGTGGGTCCTCTGGGGTGGATGAAGGTCGTGCTCATTCATGGACCAATTTGCCAGAGACCATCCTCGAGTAAAACGTACATGGTCGAAGCCAGTCTTCAACATAGTCGAAGGAGGTTGAAGGAGGTCTTCTTCATAGTTGTGGGAGGTCTTCAACATTGTTGTGGAAGGTCGTAGGAGTTCGTAGTTCACCGCGACCTTGATATATATATTTTAAATCGCACATGGTCTCCAGAGGTCACGGTGGAGGTCTCCTAAGTGGGACAGGCCCTTAACAACGCCAGAGATCCAGGTTCCATCCCGACCACGTGTGCTGTCTGTGTGGAGTTTGTACGTTCTACCTGTTACTGCGTGGGTTTTCTCCAGGTGCTCCGGTTTCAGCCCACATTCCAAAGACGTGCAGGTTTGTAGGTTAATTGGCCTCTATAAATTGTCCCTGATATGTGGGATAGAACTTGTGTAGGGCTGATCGATGGTCGGCATGGTCTTGGTGGGCCGATGGGCCTGTTTCCCTGCTGTATCTCTAAACTAAAACTAGATATTCCCTCGCTGTTTAGGATTTTATCATTTTAGATAAAACAGTGTAGCACACAGAGAATAAATGTAATTTGTATCTTTCATACTTTCCCCAGTATACTTGCGGTAAAAAGACACTCATTTAGCAGATGTTTAAAAAATGCAATTTCGCCTTAAATTCTAGCCCTTCATTCTGAGTCTCCCTCCAAGTTAGGTTTTGTTCTAATCCTTTAAAACACAGGTCCTCCAAAGCATCTAGATGCCACTGTCCAGATGAGATTAATATCAGGGAGTAAGTGAGGTACAAAAGAAACAGAACACACTGTTTTGAAGAGAAAGGATTATGATATTGTTTTACAGTCTAAATCTTAACCTAACCCACACTCCATGCACGTTGCTTTTCATACAGTGTCTAATGCAACAGTTCCTGTCTGGCTTTCAATCATGCAGTACTATATCCATCTTTCTAGAAAAGACAAGAATGTCAGCTTTGCTCATAAAAACGTCAATTGCAGAAGGTTTTAAGAAGTGATTCATAGTCTGGGAACACAGAAATAAAATTATTTCAGCGTATGTGAGGTTAAACCGATGTGGGGGTGGCAACTGGCGGAGGGATGCTTTAAAGGTTATTAAGTCCACATATTAATTCACCTATATGTACATTACAGAAATGGATACTTTTCAAACGTAGACATCAAAGATCTGTCAATCCAGCATATTTGCAGAAAAAATGCATTTTTTGAATTTAATAATATTCCATTCATATTCATGTAAAACCATAACGGCCCATCAAATCCTGAGGGATATTGACAAGGTGGATGTGGAGAAGATATTTTCTTTTCGTAGGAGAATCTAGAACTAGGAGTCACTGCTTACAATAAGGGGCTTCACATTTAAGACAGCTGAAACATTTATTTAGGTCAGGCAGTATCTCTGGAGATAAGTAGTAGGTGCCGTTTTGGGTCCGAGCACAAATTCAGACAAAGATAGAGGTGGGGGGGGGGTGAGGAGAGGAAACTGGAGGCAAGAATACTGGACACCTCTATTTCACCCACCATACCTCGATCTTTCAGTCTGAAGAAAGATTCTGACCCGGAGCCTCACCTATTCCTTTTCCCCAGAGACACTGCCCGACCCACTGAGTTACTCCAGGATTTTGTGTCCATATTCGCTGTATGCCAGCATCTGCAGTTCCTTCCTACACATGAATTATTATTTTTCCCTTGTGAATTAAACTCTCTTTCTCAATAGGCAGTGAAAGCTGAATGTTAAATATTTTTAAGGCAAGGGTATGAAGAGATTTGATAAGCAAAGGAGGTGAAAGGATACTGGGCATATACAGAAATATTGACTTGAAGTTAGAATCAGATCAGCCATGAACTTCAATTGAATTGAAATGAATTGAAAGATACAGACTCGAAACGGGCCCTTCGGCCCATCGAGTCCACGCCAACCAGTGATCACCCGTTCATACTAGTTCTATGTTACCTCAGTTTCTCATCCATGAGGGGCAAACAACCTACAAACCCGCACGTCTTTGGGATGTGTGAAGAAGCTGGTGCACGCGGTGGAAACCCAAGCGGTCACAGGGAGAATGTGCAAACTCCACCCAGACAGCACCCGAGGTCAGGATTGAACCTAGGTCTCTGGTGCTAAGCGGCAGCAGTTCTATCAGCTGCACCACTTTGCAGAGCAGAGCAGAGCAGAGCAGGTCCAATGCCCTGAGTGATCTGCTGCTATTCTTGAATTATATGTTGGTACAGTTTGCTGGGTTTTGTGACAAACAAAAAGAGATGAGATTAGAAACAATTTCATGTCTGAAAAGCTGGCAGGAATTCTTTGAGTTCTTGGTTCTTGGTTTCTTGGTCCTCCAAAATATTCCAACTGGAATTTAAACTGGAGGTGGTGAAGGGAGGGCTTAAGCCAGAAAGGGTTACTGGGAAGAAAGAGCTACTTTAAATTTAGTTGGATCTGGTGGGGTAACTATAGTAGGGTGGAGATTAATCCGTGCTTTAATTGTGCGTGGGAAGGGAATTGAGCGGTAGATAAATTAAACATGAGAACAAGGCCATCCAATGGAGTTCATTTGGACTTCCAGCAGGCATTGCAGGAGCCTGTGTTCAGGATTACGTTTTTTTAATAGTTAAATGTAATTTTGCTTGCTGCCTTTCAAATTGGTTTAAGAATTGGCAACACAAATACTTGTTACCTGGAATGCCTACTAGTCTTTTGGTCCAACTCATTCATGCCCTAACTAAGCTAATCCTATCCATGTACCAGACCAAATGTCTCTTTGATCAACATCTCTTTATCTGTAGATGGATATCCTGCAAGGAGTGATACAAAGGTCTTCTCTCATCAATTGTCTTCTCTCATCAAAGAAAAGGGGCAGCACGGTGGCGCAGTGGTAGAGTTTCTGCCTTACAGTGCTTACAGGGCCAGACCCAGGTTCAATCCCGACTATGGGTGCTGTCTGTATAGAGTTTGTACGTTCTCCCTGTGATCGCGTGGGTTTTCTCTGAGATCTTCGGTTTCCTCCCACACTCCAAAGACGAAAAGGTTTGTAGGTTAATTGGTTTGGGGTAAATGTAAATTTGTCCCTAGTGTGTGTGGGGTAGTGTTAATATGCGGGGATCGCTGGTCGGTGCAGACGCAGTGCGCCAAAGAGCTGTTTCCGCGCTGTATCTCTAAGCTAAACTTAACTAATAGCTGCTGGTAAACACAAAATGCTGGAGAAGAGAAACTCAGTGGGTGAGGCAGCAACTATGGAGAGAAGGAATTGACGACGTTAAGGGTCTCGACCCCGAAACCTCGACAATTCCTTCTCTCCATAGATGCTGCCTCACCCACTGAGTTTCCACAGCATTTCATGTCTACCTTCAATTTTACCAGCTTCTGCAATTCTTTCTTAAACACAGTAGCTGCTGGTGTTCTCCTTGCAGTGAATGCTGACTTGATCAGTCACTGAGGTCTTTTTTGTCGGATAATCGTTATTTGTTCTCTGCATGAATGAACACTCGAGTTGCTTTTGTCCTCGTTGAGGGGAAATTGTGAACAAAGGCACAATGGTGAAAGGTCTGGAAACAAATGTGACTTTATTCACTCCCAAGTGAATGCTGCACCTTCCCTTTTGTTAGTTCATCATTCCTGACCTCCCTCTTTGTTTTTCCTCCACCACTCCATGACATCTTCCACACCACTGTACTTGGACACAGAGCCAAGGTCTAATTCAGGATGAGCACATGGAATGAGTTGAAAGGGTGGACAAAGGCTGGTGAACATTTCTGGGCACTTTAATAGGCAAGCTGCAAGCCGGCAACTTTAGACCTTTATGAAGGCACGACATGGAACAACGAGTGTTTTCACACTTCCATATAACTTTGGCCCGATGGGACAAGGGAGAAGATGGAGTGGCTGGGTGCGACTGGGCCTTGATTATGCTGCTGGCCTAGCCGAGGCAGCTTGAGGTCACACAGTCATAGAGTGATACAGTGTTGAAACAGGTACTTCAACCCAACCTGCCCACACTGGCCAACATATCCCAGCTACACTAGTCCCACCTGGTTGCGTTTGGTCCATATCCTTCCAAACTTGTCCTATCCATGTACCTGTCTAACTGTTTCTTAAACATTGGGATAGTCCCTGCCTCAAATACCTCATCTGCAGCTTGTTCCATCCACCCACCACCCTTTGTGTGAAAGGTTACCACTCAGATTCCTATAAAAACTTTCCCCTTCACCTTGAATCTATATCCTCTCATCCTTGATTCCCTTTCTCTGGACAATAGATTCTGTGCATCTACCCGATCTATTCCTCTCATGATTTTGAACACCTCTATAAGATCCCCCCTCATCCTCCTGTGCTCCATGGAATAGAGACCCAGCCTACTCAACCTCTCCCTATAGCTCACACCATCCAGTCCTGGCATCATCCACATAAATCTTCTCTGAACCCTTTCAAGCTTGACAATATCCTATAACATCGTGCCAAGAACTGAACACAATATTCTAAATGTGGTCTTACCAATGTCTTATACAACTGCAACATGACCTCCTAACTTCTATACTCAATACTCTGACTGATTAAGGCCAATGTGCCAAAAGCCTTTTTGACCAACTTATCTACCTGCGACTCGACCTTCAAGGAACCATGCGCCTACACTGCTAGATCCCTCTGCTCATTAACAACATTCCCCAGAGGCCGACCATTTACTGTGTTAGACGTCCCAAAATGCATCACCTCACACTTCCCTGAATTAAATTCCATCAACCATTCCTCCGCCCACCTGGCCAATCGATCCAGATCCTGCTGCAATCGTTCACAACCATCTTCACTATCTGCAAAACCATCTACTTTTGCTTCATCAACAAACTTGCTAATCTTGCCCTGTATGTTCTCATCCAAAATCATTGATGTAGATGACAAACAGTAACGGGCCCAGCGCCGAACCCTGAGGCACACCACTAGTCACAGGCCTCCAGTCCAAGAAGCAACCTTCCACCATCACCCTCTGCTTCCTTCCATGAAGCCAATTTGCTATCCATTCAGCTATCTCTCCATGAATCCCATGCGATCTAACCTTCCAGCGCAGCCTACCAGGTATAATTGGAGTCAATGGAAGAGAGGTTGGTCTGTGTGATGGTCTGGGCTGCATTCACAAATCTCTGCAATTTCTTGCGGTCTTGGATGGAGCTGTTCCCAAAGCATGCTGTGATGCATCCTGATAAAATGCTTTCTATGGCCCATCTGTAGAAGTTGGGGACATGACGAACCTCCTCAGCCTTCTAAAGAGGTAGAGGTGTTGGTGTGCTTTCTGAATGACATTGGCAGATGTCACAAATCTCTCTGCAGGTTTTGTACAGTTGCTTTGGAGATCTGATGACTTCAGCAAGGGGAGGGCAGCTTTATAGTGTCTGTTATTGGCCAGAAGGAGAAAGAGGTGAAACTTCCAAGCTAGTCCAAGGAAAATCCCCAACCGTTCACAGATTCTAGGGTCAGGCTTCCAATATTTAATGATTGGATCTATCTCCGTGACTGGATTATTTACACTGTCAGTGATTAGACCCTATATACAGAATTAGAAACCCTCCCCCTCCCCCCGTCCACCCAATGACTATTTACAGAATGAATAGACAGGAACTGCAGACGCTGGTTTGTACCGAAGATAGACACAAAATGGTGGAGTAACTCAACAGGTCAGGCAGCATCTCTGTAGAAAGGGTATAGGCGTTTCAGGTCTCAAGCCTTCTTCAGACTGAAAGATAGAGGTTGAGGTGGTGGGAACTTGCCTCCAGTCCACGGTCCACCACCTCCCCTCCCACCCCTCTACACTATCTTTCAGTCTCAAGAAGGGTTCCGACCCGAAACATCACCTGGCCCTTTTCTCCAGAGTTGCTGCCTGACTCACTGAGTAACTACTCCAGCATGTTGGGTCTATCTGAGTGTAGAATGAACCTTAATGTCAGATCCACCCACTATTCATGGGGTTGGGAGGGAGAGATAGACCAGCCATGATTG
The DNA here is from genome assembly GCF_028641065.1 of Leucoraja erinaceus. Classification (NCBI taxonomy): domain Eukaryota; kingdom Metazoa; phylum Chordata; class Chondrichthyes; order Rajiformes; family Rajidae; genus Leucoraja; species Leucoraja erinaceus. The sequence continues at coordinate 429,517 of NC_073378.1, forward strand.
AATGGCGGAGTAGACATGATGGGTCGAATGGCCTAATTCAGCTCCTATCTCTGATTCCCAAAGGGTGTGAGATCAGTTCTACCATCAGGCTGGACTTCCAACTTGATAAGCGGGCTGATGCATGGATCAGGATCCATTTAGAAGCTATCCAGGGTAGCGGGAGTACGGTTGTGTAGCTTCAATCTAATGGGTGGCAGCTAGACCACGGAACCATACGTTTGAGCCTCATCAAGGCAACTCATGGCATTTAAATCCAGGTAATGTAATAAAACATAGAATAGTACAGCACAGGAACTCTTACACCTTGGGTTAATCCAGGAACTGATTACCTTACAATGTGGGCAGGCGGTTTGTGAGGGCCAGTGTCTGGCAGATACAGACAAGTTGGTCTGGTCTTTCAGCACTCAGTTAGGGGTGAGTGGACCATTGCTGTGGGCATGCAGCATTTGCTCTGCATATTGACAGGCAAGCTGATCTTACAGTCCCTCTCATAGAGTCATAGAGCATGGGGACAGGCCCTTCGTCCCAACATGCACGTGCTTACCAAGATGCCCCATCAAAGCTACTCCCACCTGCTCGTGTTTGGCCCATGTCTCTCTAAACCAGTCCTACCATTCACCAAGATGGCGGCCATCCCAAGCATCTATTTGCCTGCTGGCCACAGGGGCAGATCTACAATCACACATTACAATTTTACCACACTGTTAAATCTATATTCCTACTGCAACATTTATTACTTTAACTATGATCTTCTTAAACTCCACACAGATCAGTCCGTACCTCACCTGAATTACTTCTGTCTGTGTCTATCCTGTTACAAATGTTGGCCTCGCTGTCATCGTCCGTCCAGAAAGGGACGCAAGCGTCCGGCGACAATCCGTGGAAGCCATCACTTGCCGCAGTAGATGATGGCGGTGGCAGAGTTAGCTCAGTTTCCAGCCCCGCGATGTGGCCACTCCAGCTATGGGACCACCTGAACTACTGTCTACCTCACTGGTGACCCTCAGACTATCGTTAATCGGATGTTGCTGCAAGGCGTTACCTTGCACTAAACGTCATTCCCATATCATGTACCTATATGCTGTAAACGGCTCGATTGTAAACATGTGTTGTCTTTCTACTGACCAGGTAGCACGCAACAAAAGCTTTTTGCTGTACCACCCCGGTACACGTGACAATAAACTACACTGTAAACTATCCAAGCACCAGTCTAAATGTCTCTCATTCCCAGATATGATAGGAACTGCTGCCAGCAGGAGGCAGCTGAGATCTGGGCAGTTGTCAACATGTGAATCATGTGAAACGCCTGTTATAATTGGGATGCAGCCCTGAGCTCCACATCTCAGCATGGAACGGCCACTGAGCTCATACCATCCCACCCAAAACCAACCTTCATGGGCAGCCATGGCACATTCCCTTAGTGGCCCTCACTCCACACACAGCCGGCTGGGTGGACAAGAGATCACTTCACTACTTGATTGTTGCAGGAGTGCCAGCAGAGGGCTGAGGTCACTACTGGGCACCCAGCACACCAGCACTCCCTATTACATCTCCGTCTGCTGCTACAATAACCCTATTGTTATTTCAGTTTAGTTTTAGTTTAGAGATACAGCTTGGAAACATTATAGATTCAAGATTCAAGATTCAATTTATTTGTCATTTGGACCCCTTGAGGTCCAAACGAAATGACGTTTCTGCAGCCATACATTACAAACAAATAGACCCAAGACACAACATAATTTACATAAACATCCATCACATCGCTGTGATGGAAGGCCAAATAAATGTATCTCTCCACTGCACTCTCCCCCCCCCACGATGTCAGAGTCAAAGTCAAAGCCCCCGGCTGGCGATGGCGATTGTCCCGCGGCCATTAAAGCCACGCCGGGTGATGCAAGGTCGCACACCGGGTCTTGATGTTGGAGCCCCCGGCGTGCGCTCGCAGAGTCCCGCGGCCATTCCAAGCCGCGCGGGGCGGTGCTGTAAGGCCCCGCTCCAGGAGCTCTTCGACCCCGCAACTCGGGCGGGAGAAGTCGCCGTTGCGGGAGCCCTGAAAAGCGGTCTCCCTCCAGGGAGCCGTGGGCTCCCGGTGCCGCCGTCCGCCAGACCCGCAGTTGCAGCCTCCGAATCTCCGGAGGTCGGGCCGCAGCAGCGCTCCACCCGCTCTGGACTCGGCCAGCTCCGCGACGGTGAGGTGAGTAGTCGGCACCAGAGCCCCCGGTCTTCCTGTTGGAGGCCGCTCCTCGTTGCAGCCCCAACGACAACGGAGACCCGACAAAGAAAAGGTCGGGTCTCACGTGCAGGGAGAGATTTAAAAGTTACTCCCTCCCTCCCCACCCACCCCCCCCCCCCCCCCCCCCCCCCCCCCCCCCCCCCCCCCCCCCCCACACACCCCCCCCCCACACCCCAACAAAAAATAACAAAAACTACATAGAAACATAGACAAAAAAATAATAAAAACGCAGACGGGCTGCAGAGGCCGCTGCTGACGAGAGTCGCGCCGCCTACCGTTATACCCTTGCAGGCCACGGGGAGAACGTACAAACTCTGCACAGACAAGCACCCATAGTCAGTATCAAACCCAGGTGTCCAGTACCACAAGGCAGTGACTCTACCGCTGCACCACCACCGTGCCGGCCTTTTGTTCCTTTTATTCCTGGGAACACATCTTTGCTTTAGACTTTACTTTAGATTTTAGACTTCAGAAATACAGCGTGGAAACAGGCCGAGTCCACGCCGACCAGCGATCACTTCATACACTGACACTATCCAACACACAAGGGATAGAAACATACTGTAGGAACATAGAAAATAGGTGCAGGAGTAGGCCATTCGGCCCTTCGAGCCACCACCGCCATTCAATTTGATCATGGCTGATCATCCAACTCAGTATCCCGTACCTGCCTTCTCTCCATACCCCCTGATCCCTTTAGCCACAAGGGCCACATCTAACTCCCTCTTAAATATAGCCAATTAACTGGCCTCAACTACCTTCTGTGGCAGAGAATTCCACAGATTCACCACTCTGTGTGTGAAAAAAGATTTTCTCATCTCGGTCCTAAAAGACTTCCCTCTTATCCATAAACTGTGACCCCTTGTCCTGGACTTCCCCAACACCGGGAACAATCTTCCTGCATCTAGCCTGTCCAACCCCTTAAGAATTTTCTAATTTACAATTTTTACCAAAGCCAATTAACCTACAAACCTGTTCATCTTTGGAGTGTTGGAGGAAACCAGAGATCCCGGAGAAACCCCACACGGGTCATGGGGTGAGCGTGCAAACTCTGTCCAGACAGCACCCGTAGTCGGGATCGCACCCAGGTCTCTAGCTCTACCACTGAGCCACTGTCCTGCCCTGGCACTCTGAGCTTTAGAGATGTTGCAGGGAACTGGATTGATTTCAAAGCCATCGGACTCACAACTGTCCTTCAAATGAGCAAATATTCTATCCTTAGTCAAGTCAACTCAAGTCAAGTACTTACAGGACGAGGCTACACGTGATTCCAGACCCACTTATATGGTTCCATCCAAACTCCCTCCTTAGCTTTGGGATGATCAAGCCTGAAAGGGTTCAGAGAAGATTTACGAGGATGTTGCCAGGACTAGAGGGTGCGAGCTACAGGGAGAGGTTATGTAGGCTGGGTCTCCATTCCTTGGAGCACAGGAGGATGAGGGGAGATCTTATAGAGGTGTATAAAATCATGAGAGGAATAGGTCGGGTAGATGCAGAGTCTCGTGCCCAGAGTAGGGGAATCGAGGACCAGAGGACATAGGTTTAAGGTGAAGGGGAAAAGATTTAATAGGAATCTGAGGGGTAACATTTTTCACACAGTGTGTGGGTGTATGGAACAAGCTGCCAGAGGAGGTAGTTGAGGCAGGGACTATCCCAACATTTAAGAAGCAGTTAGACAGGTACATGGATAGGACAGGTTTGGTGAGATGTGGACCAAGCGCAGGCAGGTGGGACTGGGGTAGCTGGGACATGTTGGGCCGAAGGGCCAGTTTCCACACTGTGTCACTCTATGACTATGTATTGGCAAAACCCATGGATGAATACAGCAAAAAAACTGGGAAGCTTCAACTCCAAATATGCATAGGAATGCAAAATACTGGGGCCCACCCTGTACAGCCCATACTTCACTGAGATCACCAACATTTGACTTGTCACCAAGTGAAACTTTCTTCAGTCTTCAGTCTTCCTATCAGAAGAAGGGTCCCGACCTGAAAGGGCCTTTGCCCATTTACCTCCAGGTGCTGCCCGACTTGACGGGCCGAATGGTCTAATTCTACTCCTCTCATAGATGGCCTGAGGGAAGGGACAGACGACATTTCAACATTTCAGTCTGAAGAAGGAGTCTGTCTTGAATACGTAGTCTATCCAGTCCATTCCACCCACAGAAGCTGCCGGACCTGCTGAGTTCCTCCAGCACTTTGTGTTTTGCTCAAGATTCCAGCACCTGCAGTCTCTTGCGTTATCTGTGTAGTCAGCGAGTGATCTTTGTTCAAGTTTACTTTGAGGGAATACCCACTGAAGTAAAATAGCATCATCAATAGTGATTTATAGGTCACATTTGTAACTGCACAGTGAAATTTATTTTGTATATATTACATAAGAGGATGCTGCCATTTGTGGTGCCATTATTCAAAGTCCAGAATGCGGTCGGCTCACGAGATCAATGTACTGGAGCAGTTCCTGTGAACCAACATCCCTCGCCACCTTTGTGTCACCTTCTGCAACTTACCTAATGGATGTTTGATGAGTACAAGTACCAGGGGTTACTGGGAGAAGGCAGGAGAATGGGGTTAGGAGGGAGAGAGAGATAGACCAACCATGATTGAATGGCAGAGTAGACTTGATGGGCCGAATGGTCTAATTCTACTCCTGTCATAGATGACCTTAGGACCTGGAGGTGCTGGAGGCGTTACCCCGGTTCACCCTCCCACTGGTCATTACTCCTCGTGTCCGACTTCTCCAGCGCAAGGGGTTGGACAGGCTAGATGCAGGAAGATTGTTCCCGATGTTGGGGAAGTCCAGAACAAGGGGTCACAGTTTAAGGATAAGGGGGAAGTCTTTTAGGACCGAGATGAGAAAAACATTTTTCACACAGAGAGTGGTGAATCTCTGGAACTCTCTGCCGCAGAGGTAGGTAGTTGAGGCCAGTTCATTGGCTATATTTAAGAGGGAGTTAGATGTGGCCCTTGTGGCTAAAGGGATCAGGGGGTATGGAGAGAAGGCAGGTACAGGATACTGAGTTGGATGATCAGCCATGATCATATTGAATGGCGGCGCAGGATCGAAGGGCCGAATGGCCTACTCCTGCACCTATTGTCTATGTTTCTATGTAGCACCGACTGACGAGCCTTTGGGTGGGTTCCCGATCCTGTCGACCGCTGAGCCGCCTTCTTCAGGCAAGGCCATGCTGACCACGAGGTCCCACTGACCCCCAGGCCTCACGCAATGGGAAGTGCCCCCAGTTTGTGGCCCCCTCATTCAGTGAAGCAGATGATTCCTTTCCTGCATTGTGAGCCAACATTAATTGGTCAGCCAGTACAAACGAACGGAGGTTCCCCTCCTCCACCATAAATGAGGCTCGCACCAGGGTCTCTTCCATACCCCGCAACACTGCTCTCTCTCCCCATCCCCGCACTCACAACAAGGGCTGAGTCCCCCTAGTCCTCACCTTTCACCCCACCAGCCGTCACATACAAAAAATAATCCTCCGTCAGTTTCGCCACCTCCAACGTGACCCCACTACTCGCCACATCTTCCCATCTCCCCCCATATCTGCCTTCCGCAAAGACCGCTCCCTCCATAACTCCCTTGTCAATTCTTCCCTTCCCTCTCGGTCCCACCCCCTCCCCGGGCACTTTCCCTTGCGGCCGCAAGAGATGCAACACTTGTCCCTTTACCTCCCCCCTCGACTCCGTTCAAGGACCCAAGCAATCGTTCCAGGTGCGACAGAGGTTTACCTGCATCTCTTCCAACCTCATCTATTGCGTCCGCTGCTCTAGATGTCAGCAGATCTACATCGGTGAGACCAAGCGGAGGTTGGGCGATCGTTTCGCCGAACACCTCCGCTCGGTCCGCAATAACCAAGCTGACCTCCCGGTGGCTCAGCACTTCAACTCCCCCTCCCACTCCGCCTCCGACCTCTCTGTCCTGGGTCTCCTCCATGGCCACAGCGAGCAGCACCGGAAATTGGAGGAACAGCACCTCATATTCCATTTGGGGAGTCTGCACCCCGGGGGCATGAACATCGAATTCTCCCAATTCTGTTAGTCCTTGCTGTCTCCTCCCCTTCCTCAGCTCCCCTGCTGTCTCCTCCCACCCTCCAGCCTTCTGGCTACTCCTCCTTTTCCCTTTCTTGTCCCCACCCACCCCCGCCCCCGATCAGTCTGAAGAAGGGTTTCGGCCCGAAACGTTGCCTATTTCCTTCGCTCCATAGATGCTGCTGCACCCGCTGAGTTTCTCCAGCTTTTCTGTGTAACCCAAGCAGACTATCTAGTGGTTATCACTTGGTTGCCGGTGGGAGGGAGCGTGCTGTGAGTACAATTGCCTGCAGGAAGGACTGGGAAAATAAAGTGAAGGATTAAGATTCAAATCCACCTGGACCTCATGACAACTTGTCAGCAAAACAGGGCCCATATTTTCTTCTCATTTAATAAATATGGAAACATATACTTTATACATTAGGGTTTCAAACTGTTGAAACATTTGTTTTGAAAGAAAGCAACACCAATAGCATGAATGTGAAATGGTTTAAACTGCATAAATGATCCCTGAGCATTTCTCAAGCTGCTGGAAGATTCTTCCTGCTGGTGCGTTCTTTCGACAAGTGGCAATCTTTAAGCATAATCTTCAAGCGCAATGAGAATTGAATGAAGTTTGGAGACTCAAGAGACTGCAGATGCTGGGACCTTGAACAGAACACAGCGCAGTGGCACAGTGGTAGAATATCTGTCTGACAGCAGCAGAGGCCTGGGTTCGATCCTGACTACTGGTGCCGTGTGTATGTAGTTTGCATGTTCTCTCTCCCCTGTGACCGTGTGGGTTTCCTCCCACATACCACAAGACGTGCAGGTTTGTAGGTTAATTGACTTCTTTAAATTGTCCCTAGATAGAACTAGTGTGTGGGTGGTCAGCATGGACCTGGTGGGCCGTAGGACTTGCTTCCAATCTGCATCTCCAAACCAGCTAAACACAACGTGCTGGAGGAACTCAGCAGGTCCGGCAGCTTCTGTGGATGGAATGGAATGGACCGACCACGTATTCGAGACGGAATCCTTTTCAGACTGAAATGTTGAAATGTTGCCTGTCCCTTCCCTCCGCAGATGCTGCCTGGCCCATTGAGTTCCTCCAGCACTTTGTTATTCATTGGCTGGTCTGCAATGTACACTGCTGCACACTGTGAATGGCTTGATTGCAATCAATTGTCCAGTTATAACAGGCTAACATGTGCTTGGCTTTTCTGAGAACATGCTGCATTTTGTGAATATATAAATATATGACTTACCTGATAAGAGACTGAATAAGGGCAGGGTTGACTGTACAGAAAGAATTGAGATGTATAAAATGAAAGGGCTCTCTCAACCATGAAAAGCCATGGATTAAAATGAGATAAAGTAGGGTATATAGGATTCCTGGATGTACAACCAGTGAGCCAGCCAACCAAACAAATAAGCCACACCCATCTAACACAACATGAAACTAATATTGATGGAATGTTTTGCATTTTTTCTAGCTTTCCATTCCCTCTTGCTGATGACTTGGAGTGGTTTCCTGAAGCATATTGAGTCTGGGTAAATATCTTCTGCAGGATAGTGGTCATACTTTAATTTATGTTACTTATAATTCAACATAGGTGATTTTATAGCTTAGTTTATTTATTTACTATTGTCACGTATACCGAGGTACAGTGAAAAACGTTTTGTCTATGTGCTATCCAGTTGAAGAGAACATGAATGCAAACATGAATACAGGTTGAAGGTGAAGGGGAAAAGATTTCATAGGAATCTGAGGGATAACTTTTTCACACAAAGGGTGGTGGGTGTATGAAACGAGCTGCCGGAGGAGGTAGTTGAGGCTGGGATTATCCCAATGTTTAAGAAACAGACAAGTACATGGATAGGACAGGTTTGAAGGGATATGGACCAAAGGGATATGAAGCAATATGGACCATGGAGCGGGGCCTTACATCGCCCGGCGCGGCTTTAACGGCCGCGGGACTTGCTAGCGCCCACCAGGGGCTCCAACATCAAGACCCGGAGCGTGGCCTTGCATCGCCCGGCGCGGCGTTAATGGCCGCGGGACAATTACCATCGCCCACCGTGGACTTTGACTCTGACATCGGGAGGAGAATGAGGAGTGCAGGGGAGAGATAAGACTTTGCCTTCCATCACGGTGAGGAGGAGATTCACTGTGATGGATGTTTGTGTAAATTGTGTTGTGTCTTGGTTCTATTTCTTGTGTGTATGACTGCAGAAACCAAATTTCATTTGAACCTCAAGAGGTTCAAATGATAACAAATAAATTGTATTGTATTGTATTGTATTGTATTGTAGACACAGGCTGGTGAGACTAGTGTAGCTGGGACATGTTGGCCAGTGTAGGCAAGTTGGGCCGAAGGGGACAGTGGACAGATAAATGGTACCACATTTAGTGCAAGATCTGCCATTGAAGCCCAAAAAAGTCTGATTAAAGATGGTTCAAAGATGGTCTGAAGAAGGGTCTCGACCCGAAACGTTGCCTATAGATCCATAGATGCTGCCTCACCCGCTGAGTTTCTCCAGCATTTCTGTCTACCAAAGATGGTTTAAAGGTTTCCAATGAGATAGATGGGGGAGTGGGGTCAGGTTCACACTCAAGGTGATGATAGGATGGTTCAGTTGCCTGATAACAGCCTGGAAGAAACTGGGTCTTAATCTGGAGGTGTGCATTTTTTAAACGACTGTACCTCTTGCCTGATGGAAGAGGGGAAAAGAAGGAATGACCGGGGATGAGACTGGACTACTATGTTGGTGGCCTTGCCGAGTCAGTGTGAAATGTAGATGGAGTCAATGGAAGGGCAGTTGGTTTGCGTGATGATTTGGGCTACATCCACATCTTTTTGCAATTTCTTGCCGTCTTGGATGGAGCTGTTCACAAACCAGGCTGTGATGTTTTGCAGACAACCTGCCACTATCTCCAGAAATGGCAAATTAGATGTACGTTGGTGAGTCAGGTCAAGAGTGTTTTATTGTCATATGTCCCGAAATGGAACAATGCAACTCTTATCTTGCACTGTAATAACACTCGGGAGAATGGCCTCACTGATTTTGAAAATGGTATTGAATGCGTAGTATGGAAATTAAAAGGAAAATCTAAGATGTTGTCATAAGCACAGGCAGAAGCACAAAACAGATCCACTATTCCCCAGTTCCAGTATCCTTTCATTATTAGCATGGAGATCATTAATCATCTTCTCACAAGAACATAAATGAAGTCTATTTGCTAAATTCTGGAAATCAGACAACCATTTAGAGGGTTTGTAATAATGTAATAATGTTCTTTCAAATATTTTCTTGGAAATAATGGGGTGCCACGGTGGCGCAGCATTAGAGTTGCTACCTTACAGCGAATGCAGCGACAGAGACCCGGGTTCGATCCCAACTACGGGTGCTGTCTGTATGGAGTTTGTACTTTCTCCCCGTGACCTGCGTGGGTTTTCTCCGAGATCTTTGATTTCCTCCCACTCCAAAGACGTACAGGCTGGTTGGTTAATTGGCTTTGTATGAATGTAACTTGTTCTTAGGATAGTGTTAAAATGCAGGGTCACTCGTTGGCGCAGAATCAGTGGGCTGTAGGGCCGGTTTCCACGTTGTATCTCTAAACTAAACTAAACTAAACTAAAAGGAGAAAGATAAATTTGGCAACTTGAGAAACCTCATCAGAGCTCGATCTCCTGACCTCATTGCTTATTCAGCTGAATGTCCAACAGATGTTTATAGCAGAAATGTTCCGCATCTTGGAAGAGTAACCCTTTAGTAAGTGGGGAAAGAGTGTACCAAGTTAGAAGAGGACACTTGTTCTGATGGAGTGCAGCAGGTAGCTGCAGGTCCATGAAGCATGAGCTGGAAAATAGAGATCAGTTCAGTTTAGTTTATTGTCACGTGTACCGAGGTACAGTGATAAGCTTTTGTGGCGTGCTATCCAATCAGCAGAAAGACAATACATGATGACAATTGAGCCATTTTCACTGGTAAGATACATGCTAAGGGATACATGCAGTATAATGTGGATAAATGTGAGGTTATCCACTTTGGTGGCAAGAACAAGAAGGCAGATTATTATCTGAATGGTAGATAGACAAAAAATAGCTCAGCGGTACAGGCATCATATCTGGAGAGAAGGAATAGGTGACGTTTCCAGTCGAGACATCACCTAAATTGAGGAAGGACATTTTTGCTATTGAGGGAGTGCAGCGTAGGTTTACAAGGTTAATTCCCGGGATGGCGGGACTGTCATATGCTGAGAGAATGCAGCAGCTGGGCTTGTACACTCTGGAGTTTAGAAGGATGAGAGGGGCTCTCATTGAAACATATAAGATTGTTAAGGGCTTGGACACACTAGAGGCAGGAAACATGTTCAAGATGTTGGGGGAGTCCAGAACCAGGGGCCACAGTTTAAGAATAAGGAGTAAGCCATTTAGAACGGAGACGAGGAAACACACTTTTTCTCACAGAGAGCGGTGAGTCTGTGGAATTCTCTGCCTCAGAAGGCGGTGGAGGCCGGTTCTCTGGATGCTTTCAAGAGAGAGCTAGATAGGGCTCTTAAAAATAGCGGAGTCAGGGGATATGGGGAGAAGGCAGGAACGGGGTACTGATTGGGGATGATCAGCCATGATCACATTGAATGGCGGTGCTGGCTCGAAGGGCCAAATGGCCTACTCCTGCACCTATTGTCTATTGTCTATTGACAATATCAGACCTGAACATCTTGACCCGAAACGTCACCCATTTCTTCTCTCCAGAGATGCTGCCTGTCCCGTAGCCTCATAGCATCCTCCTCGCGGCTCACACTGCCACCCAGCTTTGTGTCATCTGCTAACTTGGAGATGTTATATTTAATTCCCTCGTCTAAATCGTTAATATATATTATAAATAACTGGGTTACCAGGACCGAGCCTTGCGGCACCCCACTGGTCACCACACGTGACAATAAAGTACCTTTGGGTCACCATTGAACCATTGAGATTTAAGCTGGAAATGATAGAGTTCAGGGTCCAGACAGCTGAAGGCATGACGAGCAATTGCAGCGTGAAGAGAGTGCAAATGAATGAAAGCAAGGCCATAATGAAAAGAACATGAGGTCCTCAAGCAGGTCAGGAAACAGGAAATTGCTGACAAAAGTGAGGGTCGGATAACAATTTAAAAATGAATGTTGTAGAACATAGATCATAGAACAATTTATGGGGAGAAGGCAGGAGAGTGGTAGCTGTGTGGAATGAGCTTCCAGTGAAGGTGGTGGAGGCAGGTTCGTTTTTATCATTTAAAAATAAATTGGATAGTTATATGGACGGGAAGGGAATGGAGGGTTATGGTCTGAGCGCAGGTATATGGGACTAGGGGAGAATACGTGTTCGGCACGGACTAGAAGGGTCGAGATGGCCTGTTTCCGTGCTGTAATTGTTATATGGTTATATGATTATAATGAGAATAGGAGGAGAGGTAGATTAGCCATGATTGAATGGTGGAGTAGACCTGACGGGCCAAATGGCCTAATTCTACTCCTATCACATGACCTTATGAGCTCAAGTGCAGGCCCTAGCCTATCTCATCGACAATTACAATGAATGCAATTGTAAATACAATTAATGATGAGTAGATACTCCCTTTCTATATAAAGTGCTTGGCTGAGATTCGAGGCAAATGTTTGTGGACAAAATATACAGTTAGTTTTCAAGGAAACCACAAACTGTTTTCAAATCCACAGAATAGCAAAAGGATGCCTGAAATAGAGAAATAGAGAGAGTCATAGAGTCATAGAATCATATTTGTGGAAACAGGCCCTTCGGCCCAACTTGCCCACACTTACCAACATGTCCCACATATACCAGTCACACCTGCCTATGTTCGGCCCACATCCCTCCAAACCTGTCCTATCCATGTACCTGTCTAATTGTTTCTTAAATGTTGCAATAGTCCCTGCCTCAACTCCTCCTCTGGCAGCTCCTTCCATACACCCAACACCCTTTGTGTGGAAAAGTTACCCCCCTTCAGATTCCCATCAAAACTATAGTCGTTGGCACCAGTGTTATTTATTTCCTCAAGCACCTCATTGAAACGTACAGAATAGTGAAAGGCTTGGGATAAGGTGGATGTGGAGAGGATGTTTCCACTAGTGGGAGTGTCTAGAATTAAAGGTCACAGCCTCAGAATTAAAGGACCATCTTTTAGGAAGGAGATGAGGAGAAATGTATTTAGTCAAGGGGTGGTGAATCTGTGGAATTCTTTGCCACAGAAGGCTGTGGAGGCCGTCAGTGGATATAGTTAAAACAGAGATAGATAGATTCTTGATTAGGTTATGGGAGAAGGCAGGAGAATGGAGTTATGATGGAGATACTGTAGATCAGCCATGTTTGAATGGAGTAGACTTGATGGGCCAAATGGCCTAATTCTACCCCTATCACATGACCTTATACAATATGATGCAATATGATACAACTTTATTTATCCCAGGAGGGAAATTGATCTGCCAACAGTCATAAAACACAAAATACAAATTAAAAACACAAAAAAATAACCTTATGACCTTCCATCCCACCTTTCCACAACTCCCCGACCCTCTACTATCCATGTTCTCCAGAGATGCTGCCTGACCCGCTGAGTTAAGGGCCCGTCCCACAAGCATGCGACTCCATGCGGCAAGCACGAACTAACGTGGTCACTTGAGCCGTACGGCCTCGCGGGGCCGGTCCCACTTCGATCGCCGGAGCCGTATGGAGTTGTGCGGAGTTGGTACCGACATCGCGCGGGGCTCCGAAAAACTGACTGTGTTCAAAAATTCCGCGTGGCAATGGCCTGCCGGCCCGCAGCGTCTCGACGCCGTACGCACCGCCTCGACGGGCATGCGCAGCGTCTTTACACCGTACGTTACGCGCGAACTTCCCGCGGACTTCGCTCGAACTTCACGTCACCCACTCAACCTCTGCGCGGCCCCCGCTTCCGGTTTGGTCGCGCTCGCCACATGCAGGCGCATGCTGGTAGGATCGGCCCTGTACGGGGATCACTCGACCTCCGCGCGGCCCCCGCTTCCAGTTTGGTTATCGCTTGCCACATGCAGGTCGCATGCTCGTGGGACAGGCCCTTTCCTCCAGCACTTTGCGTCCCTCAACCAAAGATGGGGCAAGAGTTTGGAGTTGGGAAAATAATGTATCAGCGTACTTGGGGCAGTGAGAAAGTGAGTTGCGGGTATGCGGGATCAGCAGAGGCTGCAGGAATCCCCTTACGTTAATTTTGCAAAGTGGCTGTGTTTTTAGAGGGTTACTGCTGACTCGGACAGGCTGTGCCAGCTGGGCAGGGCCCACCTTTTAATTGAAGCTTCCGCACCAAATTAGTTTTGAGAATGTTTTGATGAAAGATTCATCTCATTAGTGACCAGTTGATGTGGAAACCTCCCCTCCAGGAGCAACCAGAGGTCATCACTCAGCTGCAGCTTTCTGAAAAACAGGAAACATGAGATTCTTCCAATGATTCAAAAAAAAAATGTTGCAATCTTTTTTTTCCTTCCGCTAATGGCAGGTCACAAAGCCCAAAAAAAAACCTAGCTAAACATAGCATTCTTCCTGTATTTATTCCCCCCAGAAAGTTAATGACACTGAATGTATTTTACAGTGGCCATGTTGGGAGAAGCTTTTCGGGATGCAAAGCCAGCAGATTTTTTATTTAGCTTGCGAGGTAATGCTTCCTGTTTACTGGCCCTACTTTGGATTATCCATGATACTGGGCAGGACGCTGTTTCCTTTCACAATTTCAGAAGTCACATATTTGTCCAACACCCTTTGTCGTGTTGCTAGCTCCGTTTGGATAGGCTTCTGGACATCCTGTTGCCAATCACTCCATTATTGGGTGCTCTGTGCACACGTCCATGTTGCAAAACCCAACAGCAAAGCACAGAGACTATTCAAGACAAAATTGGATCATAGAGGTCATAGTGTGGAAACAGGCTCTTTGGCCCAACTTGCCCACAGTGTGGTCATAGAGTGATACAGTGTGGAAACTGGCCCTTCGGCCCACCTTGGCCCACACCGGCCAACATGCCCCAGCTACACTAGTCATAGAGTGATACAGTGTGGAAACTGGCCCTTCGACCCACCTTGCCCACACCGGCCAACATGCCCCAGCTACACTAGTCATAGAGTGATACAGTGTGGAAACAGGCCCTTCGGCCCAACTTGCCCACACCGGCCAACACGTCCCAGCTACACTAGTCCCACCTGCCTGCGCTTGGCCCATATCCCTTCAAACTTGTCCTATTCATGTACCTGTCTAACTGTTTCTTAAACGTTGGGATAGTCCCAGCCTCAACTATCTCCTCTAGCAGCTTGTTCCATACACCCACAACCCTTTGTGTGAAAACATTACCCCTCAGATTCCTAGTAAATAGACAATAGACAATAGGTGCAGGAGTAGGCCATTCGGCTCTTCGAGCCAGCACCGCCATTCAATTTCATCATGGCTGATCATCCCCAATCAGTACCCCGTCCCTGCCTTCTCCCCATATCCCCTGACTCTGCTATTTTTAAAAGCCCTATGTAGTTCTCTCTAAATCTTTCCCCTTCACCTTGAACCTATGTCCTCTGGTCCTCGATTTCCCTACTCTGGGCAAGAGACTCTGTGCATCTACCCGATCTATTCCGCTCATGATTTTATACACCTCTATAAGATCACCCCTCATCCCCCTGTGCTCCAAGGAATAGAGACCCAGCCTACTCAACCTCTCCCTATAGCTCACGCCCTTTAGTCCTGGCAACATCCTCGTAATGTTCCTTCCAGGTTTGTCAGCCACATAGGTCTTTTCCCACCTCAGGGTGGCACAGCAGTAGAGTTGGTGCCTTACAACACCAGAGACCCAGGTTTGTTCCTGACAACGGAAGCTATCTATATGAAATTTGTACGTGACTGGCGTGGATTTGCTGTGGAGGCTCCGGTTTCCTCCCACATTCCAAAGATGTACTGGGTTGAAGGTTAATTGGTTTTGGTAAGAAATGTAAATCGTTCCCAGTGTGTAGGATAGTCGTGGAATACAGGGATCGCTGGTCGGCGCGGACTCGGTGGGTCAAAGGGCCTGTTTCCATGCTGTATCTCTAAACTAAACTAAACCATAAACGTCACCCATTCCTTCTCTACAGAGATGCTGCCTGTCCCGCTGAGTTACTCCCACACTCTAAAAATGTTCACGTTTGTAGGTGAATTGGCTTGGTAAAATTGTAAAATTGTCCCTAGTGTGTGTATGCTAGTGTTAATGTGCAGGGATCAGTGTGGACTCAATGGGCGGAAGGGCTGTTTCCGTGCTGTATTCCTAAACTAAAACTAAACTAAATATCTTTATTACTAATACTGTAAGTAAAAGTGTGTATAGAATATATTAATAATCAACAATAATTTGATTCCCTTACTATATTGTTTTCTGTGCAATGACAGAGGTATCCATCAGTCTTGACTTCCTGCAGACTCCAGGATAAACATTGTGGATTGAGAACTCTGCCTCTAGTCCAAAAATCACGCAGGTCTATGTTCACGCTACTAGTTTGGCTTATTCATTATCAATATTCTCATTCAATTCTCCACCCTATCCTTGCATCAAGTTACCAATGAAAAACCCTAAATATATATATATTATTGCTGTGTAAACTCAGATACTAAAAGACATAGCATTTTAATTTGTATATTGACAACCCTGAATACACTCACTATAGCTTCACCTTCAACACCATAAACTTAACTGAAAACTCCTGAACGTAGGAATCAACACCCCCCTCAGTCATTGGATCCTTGACTTTTTATTCCACCGACCTCAATCAATGAAGATAGGTGACAACATCTGCCCCACAATAATACTCAACATCTGTACCCTGCAAGAAAGAGTCCTCAGTCCCCTTCTACACTCCCTATGCATTCATGACTATGGCCAAATTTGGCTCTGTCCATCTACGTCTGTTATCAGACTTCTCGGTGGTCCCTCCATGAGCGAGGGTACTGTCTGATTCATCTCTACCCCATTGTGGACATTGGACTTTGTCTATGGAATTGATGTGCTACAATGCTGAGAACTATGTCCTGCACTCTTGTATCTTCCCCTTTCCTCTATCTATTGTACATGGATTTGACTTGATTGCACTTATGTGTAGTATTATCTGACGTGTTTAGATGGCACGCGAAACAAAACTATTCATGGTACCTTGGTACATGTGACAATAATAAATGTAAACTAAACTACCACCCAGCAAATAAGCACAGTGCCGAGAAGTCACTGCCTTGCTTTGTGAATGTTGCCATGAAATTAACAGCGCCTTTCCTCCTCCACCCTCGTAATTATAAATATCCAGCAAACACACAACAGAGGAGGAGAGCTCTCCATAATCTTTCCTAAACTAGTGCCTCTTAAAAGTGATTACATGGCTCACATACGAGATCGTAGATCCCACTGCTAAACTGCAAACCTGAATGATTACATGTTTGGAGTGGATTCATAATTTACATCCGATGATAGAGTCATAGAGTGTGGAAACAGGCCCTTCGGCCCAACTTGCCCACACTGGCTAACATGTGCTAGCTACACTGGTCCCACCTGCCTGTGTTAGGTCCATATCCCTCCAAACCTGTTCTATCCATATACCTGTCTAAGTGCTTCTTAAACGTTGGGATAATCCCAGCTTCAACTACCTCCTCTGGCAGGCAGCTTGTTCCATACACCCACCGCCTTTTGTGTGAAAAATCTACCCCTCAGATTCCTATTAAATCTTTTCATCTTCAACCTATGTCCTCTGGTCCTTGATTCCCCTACTCTGGGCAAGAGACTCTGTGCATCTACCCGATCTATTGCTCTCATGATTTTATACATCTCTATAAGATCATGATATGGAAGTGCTGGATCAGTTATGGGTGGCGAGCCCCATATTTGTCTAATTGTCAGTTTTTATTTGTATCATTCACCAAGCATGACATCACAACTGAAGGGTGTTGTAGTACCTGTACCTACCATGAAATCCTATCATTCTATTTTTCAAATCTACATTAGTGATGAGAACATCAATTCTGACTAATGCTGGTCACATTCAAGCAGCAACAGGCCAGGCTGCAGTGTGAGCCGACATGAGAAGATTCAATATGGAATTTTTAAGAGCCTTCGTCAACACTGACCTAATAACCTAGTCCTGTGTCTAGCATAGCCCGGTGTAACTCAGTGTTTATCATCTCAACATGACACGGCGGTGATGGTGGAACCTCGCAGCAATGGAGCCTCGGCGGTGGTGAAGCCTCGCCGGTCGACCCGAGGTCAGGGATCGATGAGAGCATGGGGGAGCGCCGGGGGGGGGGGGGGGGGGGGGGGGGAGAGAAGAACAATAATCAATGGGGATGGAAGGTGGTGAGGGGGGGAGAACAATGGACAATGGGGACCCAACGTTGGGGACAATTTACAGAAGGCGATTAACCTACAAACTTGTACGTCTTTGGAATGTGGGAGGATACCGGAACACCCAGAGAAAACCCACGTGGTCACAGGGAGAACGTTAAAAACTCCATACAGACAGCACCCATGGTCAGGATCATAAGTGATAGGAGCAGAATTAGGCCATTCGGCCCATCAAGTCTACTCCGTCATTCAATCATGACTGATCTATCACTCTCACCTAACCCCATTCTCCTGCCTTCTCCCCATTACCCCTGACACCCGTACTAATCAAGAATCTATCTATTTCTGCTTTAAAAATATCCATTGACTTGGCCTCCACAGCCTTCTGTGCAAAGAATTCGACAGATTCACCAGATCCAACCCGGGTCTCCGGCATTGTAAGGCGGCAACTCTGGCACTGCGCCACTGTGTCACCCTTATCGAGGGAATGAACAGATAAACTTTTGGGTCAGGACTACATCGGTCCATCCCAACCCTTTCAGAGGTAAGCCATCATCCTCTCAGCAGATGGTGCCTGACCTGATGGGCTTTGCCAGCACCTTGTGTTTTGTTCTCTACATTAAATCCTGGCATCAGCTTCTAGTGAAGATGTCCCTCTCCAAGCTGGGTTGCATCCAAGTTGGCCTGTATTCAAGTGCCTCGGCCCAAGGCCATAAGGCCTAGATATCATGATCAGTGGAGGGATCCAGATTCTCATGACCATGTGAATGAGGAGGATATATATGGCACTGTACAACAATCAAGCACTACCAGCCTGTTTAAGGAAATGCTCAGTAAACTAGATAAGGTCTGCTTTTAAGACATTTTAATTACTGTAATATTTCTACTCTTCTGCCAATGCATGACCACGTTAAATAAAGAAAAGAGTTGTTTTATAACATTGGGACAAGGCTATACCATCACAGCCAGTTGGTCATTCTGAAGTACAGGAAAACTCGCAGCCAATTTGTTCAAAGCAAGATCCTGCCAATGGATAGCCAGATCATGTTTGCAGATGACACAAAAGTGGGTAATGTTGTAGATAGTCTTCTTCTTATCGAGTCCACACACAAGACTAGAAGTTGTTCAGCCATGGTTGAACACACTTCTTGGCATCTGCATACAATGATGTCTGTCTTGTCGCTTCTTGTGTGTGGTGGTGGGAGGATTGCTGAAAACAGGGCCACGATATGAACGCTCTTTCCTTGACCCTGTTGTAGATAGTGAAGATAGTTGTCAAAATTTGCTGCAGGATCTAGATCAGTTGGGCAAGTGGGTTGAGGAATGGTTGATGGAATTTAAAACAGAGATATGTGAGGAGTTGCACTTTGGGAAGTCCAACATGGGCAGGACCTACACGGTGAATGGTAGAGCTCTGGAGAGTGTTGTAGACCAGAGGGGTCCAGGAGAACAGGTACATCGTTTGTTGAAAGTGGCGTCACAGGTAGATACAGTGGTCAAAACGTATATGGGCACGTTGGCTTTTGTCAGTCAGAGTATTGAGTGTAGAATATTAATGCATTTCGTTGTCTCTGTACTGTACACTGACAATGACAATTAAAATTGAATCTGAATCTGAATCTGAGAAGTTGGGAAGTAAGGTTTGCAGTTATATAAGACGTTGGCGAGGCTGCATTTAGAGTTTGTGTTCAATTCTGGGCATCATGTTATAGGATAAATGTTGTCAAGCCTGAAAGGTTGCAGAGAAGGTTCACGAGGATGTTGCCTCAAGCGCGTGAGCTATAGGGAGAGGTTGAGCAGGTCAGGACTTTATTTCTTGGAGCGCAGGAGGATGAGGGATGATCATATCACAATCATGGTGTACAAATTCATGAGTGGAATAGATTGGGTAGATGCACAGTCTCTTGTGAATCAAGAACCAGAGGACAAAGGTTTAAGGTGAAGGAGGTGAAGATTTAACAGGAACAGCAGGGGTAAATCTTTCACACAAAGGACGTGGGTGTATGGAATGAGCTGCCAGAGAAGGTAGTTAATGCAGGTACTATCTATCGCAATGTTTAAGAAACATTTAGATAGGTACACGGATAGGACAGGTTTAGGGGGATATGGACCAAACGCAGGCCGGTGGGACTAATGCAGATAGGACATGTTGGTCATGTGGGCAAGTTGGGCTGAATGGCCTGTTCCCACGCTGTATGTGTTTTAGATTATTTAACTTCCATCCAACAAAGGCGAGCATTAGGTAATATCTAGATTGGTCTCTGGAAGTGATGCACTACAATGCTGAGAACTACATTCTGCATCTTTGTATCTTTCCCTTTGCTCTACCTACTGTGTTGCACTTGTGTTTTGACTTCATGGTATTTATGCAAAGTATTATCTGAGCTTTGCAATGTGGCTTGGTACACATAACAATAAAAACCTTTACCTTGAAGACATGTATCTCTGGCAGAGATGCTCCCTCTCAATAATGTACTGGGAACATCCATTGGCATTTTGGAATTGGAATGTAAAACTCGCTGACCCAGAGACAAGTAGCTATTAACTGTGGCAAGCCGGGACACCTGGTAGTCAGCGAGTCATGGATGGAACAGAGGGACCAATTTTGCTTCTTTACATAATTCATGACATTGCACCACATATTAATGAACATAAAACCTATAGCTTATCACCCTTCCATCAAATATGAATTAAAATAACTTCCTTCAAAAATTATACCATTGTGATCACCTCTGATATGAACAATATAGTCAGATTTTTGGTTTATTCCATTTCAATACCTTTTACAGTGGGAAAGTTTACAGATACTTTAATTAGTCACAGATTTTTACTGGAAATCTGTGATTCATAATTGTTTTTGTGATATATAATATGGTGTCAGTAGTGCAAATATGTCATCATAGTTACTGAACCAGAGATGAAGAGCAGTTTTTGAGTTGGTATTTAAAGATGGAACACTATGTCTATTCTCATCTAATAGTAATAATGAGCAGTAAGGGACATGCTCGTCCATCAAGCCTGAACCACACAAGAACCTTTACACTCCACTCCCTTTTGGACAAACTAATGATCTCTTGGCAGAGGCAAAATAACTGCAAGTCCAATAAGTCAGTAATGGAAAACAAACTCTTCAGCATTCTTCTTTAACTCCCCTTGGCGAACTGAATTAGTCTGAGGTCACTGTGACAATGAATTCCATCCTGTCACTAATTTCTATAAGGAATCATCTCTGCCCCACCAAGAATAGACTCAGCTCTCTTCTCAATCTGCTCAAAACTAGATTAGGGTGGCACAGTGAAGCAGCGGTAGAATTACTGATTACAGCATCAGAGACCCAGGTTCGATCCTGACTATGGATGCTGTCTGCATGGAGTTTGGACCTTCTCCCCATGTCCTGCATGGGATTTCACCGAGTGCTTCAGTTTCCTCACGCACTCCAAAGATGTATAGTACGTCTTTGTAGGTTATTTGGCTTTGGTAAAAATTGTAAATTGTTCCTCGTGTGTAGGATAGTGTTAGGTTGCGGGGATCGCTGGTCGGCTTGGGCTCAGTGGGCAAAGAGCCAGTTTCCACACTGTATCTCTAAACTAAACTAAACTAAACTCTACTGAGAAAACTTACTGAATCCTCAATGCATGAACCGGCGACTTGTTTCATGGGAAAAGAACCAACCTTTAACAATTCACCTAGGTCTCACCCCTGTGATCAACAGGAAAGCACAATGAGTGTATCCTTTTGGGGATGGAGGATAATTGTTGCGTACTGGAGGCTGGAATGCGTATGTTGTGTGCATTATATAACAATAGTGGTAATAGAGTCCTATAAATTGGAAACTTCAGCCCACTGAATCCATGCCAACCATTTTACACTAATCCTGCATGAATCCCATTTTGTTTTATCTCTGTTTGTTTTGTTGTCACCTTCAGCTAGTGAACAATGATCTATTCTACATTTTCCTTGATCTTCATCTCCTTTGATCTCTTACATCTCCTTATCCCTGTGACTCCCTCTACCCTGACTCTAAGTCTGAAGAAGGGTCTTGAATTCCTTCTCTCCAAAGATGCTGCCGGTCCCGCTGAGTTACTCCAGCATTTTGTGTCAATCTTCCATTTTATTCTCTCCACATTCCCAAGTTCTACCACTGGCACACACATTCAGGACATTTTACAGTGACCGTCTGACACACATACGTATCTTTGCAATGTGGGAACAAGTCAGCATCTGGGGAAAACCCATGCAATGGAGTTTGAAACAGAGGGCACCAGTATTGAAGCTGGGTTACTGGATCTGTGAGGCAGTGCCTCTACAAGCTCTGCCTCTGTGTGGCACCATAATGCACCCTTGTGACAAGGTAGGTTATTACAGTAAATCAGTCCTTGATTGGTGCGCTGCTTAATACAGCAAAACCAATGTAGAATTACACAAATAATTACAATGAATGAAGTAGTATATAACATAGAAAAATACAAGGAGAGGATTTGTGATTGCCTAATGTTTCAAATATGCAGCTGTTCTTGACGTATCTGCCAAGATAACTTGCTTTCTCATTCAGCTGAATTCCTTTGTCTAACTTGAAATAAAATAGTGAGCAAAACCAATCTCAAGGGCACAATAGTATTTTTCTGTGAGCGATGGACTGTGTTTTTTCATCAGTGGATCACTGACACTTCATTTTCCCATAAATCCAGCATCCCATTGGGAATAAATTTGCTCGGAATTCCAGGAAAATTGATGTTATGGAATGAGGAAAACTCCTCCGAAAGTTCATTCGTCATATTTCTGATCAGCTGTGAAATTAATTACTCTTACACGCCAGAATGTCAGTGTTGTAACAGTTAGCTCGGGAAATGTTGGCATGATAGGTATTTCATAGAAAATGAAAGGCCATGGTGTGGTGGAGTAAGATCACTTGTGTCCAAAGGTTTTATAATGCAGCATTTGTTTCAGTCATTGACATTAGATGCAATGTGTAGGAAGGAACTGCAGATGCTGGTTTAAACCGAAAATAGACAAAAAAATCTGAAGAAGAATCTCGACCCGAAACGTCATCTATTCCTTCGCTCCATAGATGCTGCCTCACCCGCTGAGTTTCTCCAGCATTTTTATCTACCTTCGATTTTTCCAGCATCTGTAGTTCCTTCTTAAACAAAAGGCTGGAGTAACTCAGCGGGCCAGGCAGCATCTCTGGAGAGAAGGAATGGGTGGCGTTTCGAGTCTGAAGAAGGGTCTCGACCTGAATCATAACCCATTCTTTCTCTCCAGAGATGATGCCTGTCCCACTGAGTTACTCCAGCATTTTGTGTCGATCTTCTACAATTATTGACAGCTTGATAGCTTGAGGACATAGGTTTAAGGTGATGGGAAAAGATTTACTAGGAACCTGAGGGGGTGTATTGAAAGAGCTGCCAGAGGAGGTAGTTGATGCAGGTACTATCGCAATGTTTAAGAAACATTTGGACAGGTACATGGATAGGACGGGTTTTGAGGGACATTGGCCAGACGCAGGCAGGTGGGACTAGTTGACTGGCATGGGCAAGTTGGGGTGAAAGGCCTGTTTCCACACCGTAAGACTCTATAACTGTGTGGTGCAAGTTGGACGTAACTGCCTGAATATTCTGTAGGTTTTTCTGGGGATAGAAATGGGTTGCTGGAGAATCATGAATGGAATTAGAACATTGCGTAAACACCAGCCACTATCTTCACTCCTGACCTTATGAAGAGAGGAAGGTCATTGATGAAGCTTGTGAATATGGTTGGATACAGGGTGTAAATCTTCTCTGCACTCTTTCCAGCTTAATGATATCCTTGCTATAGCAGGATGATCAAAATTGGCCCCAATACTCCAAATGTGGCCTCGCCATTTAACAATTTAACAAAGTGTTTAACAATTGTACGTAACTTCCCAACTTTTATACTAATTATAGAATATATACTCAATATAGTCTGAAGAAGGGCCCCGACCCAGGAAAACAGTGCATTACATCATATAGTTGATCCCCTCGTTAGACTTGAGAGAAACAGCATGGAAACAGGCCCTTCAGCCCACTGAGTCCGTGCCGACCAGCAATCAGCCTGCACACTAACACTATCCTACACACTAGGAACAATTTTAGAACTTAACAAAGCAAATTAACCTGCAACCTGGTACGTCTTTAGAGTGTGGGAGGAAACCTGAATACCCGGAGAAAACCCACGTGGTCACAGGGAGAATGTACAAACTCCACACGGAAGCATCCGTAGTCAGGATCGAACGCGGGTCTCTGGATAGAGTGGATGTAGAGAGGATGCTTCCACTAGTGGGAGAGTCCAAGACCCGAGCTCATAGTCTCAAAATTAAAGGACGTTCCTTTAGGAAGGAGATGAGCAGGAATTTCTTTAGTCGGAGGGTGGTGAATTTGTGGAAATCAATGCCACAGATGGCTATGGAGGCCATGAATAGATATTTGAAAGACAGAGATCATGTCAGGGGTCATGGGGAGAAGGCAGGAGAATGGGGTTAAGAGAGAAAGATAGATCAGCCATGATTGAATGGTGGAGTAGACTTGATGGGTTGAATGATCTAATACTATTCCTATCACCTATGAGTTTATGATAAAGCAGCAACTCTACCACAGCACCACTGTGCCGCCATCAATAATCCCAATTTTTAAAAATGTTGCCACTGCCACATGAAATGCTGTTGCTGATCTGACGTCAAGACTCTGGTGTACAGACTCCAGACATTTACTACCTTCTGCGAGAATAAATTTCTATGTACTTGGTTTTAAATATACACCAATGTTTGGCAGTAAATCCTCAGATTAAGTTTGACCTCCCCTTTGTGTACAAAACATAATCACATTATCAGGTAGAAGGTGGAAGATGATTCAACAAAGCTTCCAAACTGATGGAGATAAAAGCTGTGGATTAATAGTATTATATGGGGAAGAGTCACGTGCAGAAAAATGTTAAGGAATCAATTGAATTGAATTGAATTGAATTTCCTTGATTGTCATTCAAACAAGTTTGAATGAAATATTGTACCATGCAGTCATGACAGTAAAAAGCAACAAAACACACTATTAACACAATTTAACACAAACATCCATAGCAGTAAATCCCCCGCCACCTTCTCACAGTGATGGAAGGCATAACATCATATTTCTTTCCTGCTTCTTCTCCCACGGTCAGGCATTCAAACTGCTGCATCGAGGCGATCGAGGCTTTCGATGTTGAAGCTGTCTCGATTAGACAGCTCATTCAATGAGCCATCTGAATTGCCTCCTTCCCTATAAATTATTCCACATACATAATATACTGCTTTGGCAAGTGCGTTGCTAATTCTGGTAAATCAAACAACAGCTGAGGGTTTGAGGAAATTCCTTGCTGATCTGGAGAAATCTGCCCGGATGTACAGAGGTCATAAAGTTGTAAATTTGGCCTGGAGTGACTACAAATTCACAAAGCCAGATGTATCAAGTGGTAAGGAAATAGTTTACGCTCAATCCCAGAATGGTAGATTTCCCATCAAACATTTTTCCAGTCAGCACAAAACATTATTTGCTCACATCTACGGCAAGTCTTATAGTCATATCACAGGTTAATTATTTTCCTTTATTTTACATAATGTGAATGTTATTAATTATATTTAGTCTTTAAAGGAGAACTTAAGTAAATATATTATTTTCCTAGTTTAATTTCTTCTAAAATTATTTAAATCCTTTGAACTGTTTTTAAATACCTCAAAGGGTATTTTACTTTGTTTTAGTTTGGTTTAGAGGTACATCGATGAAACAAGCCCTTTGGCCCACCGAGTCCGCACCGACCAGCGATCCTGGCACACTAACACTATCCTACACACAATAGGTGCAATTTTACCAAGCCAATTAACCTGCAAACCTGTACAGCTTTGGAGTGTGGGAGGAAATCGGAGATCTCGGAGAAACCCACTCAGGTCACGGGGAGAACGTACAAACTCCATACAGACTAGATTCAGATTCAGATTCAGATTCAAACTTTATTGTCATTGTGCAGTGTACAGTACAGACAACAAAATGCAGTTAGCATCTCCCTAGAAGAGCGACATAGAATATGGGCAGTAAATAAATATGTTTACGTGCATACAGTCATAGTAGTGTAATTATTTTTATTCCTGGTGGAAGGAGTGTCCGGGGAGGGGTGGTGATTGGCAGTCACCGAGGTACGTTGTTGAGTAATGTAACAGCCGCAGGGAAGAAGCTGTTCCTCGACCTGCTGGTTCGGCAACGGAGAGACCTGTAGTGCCTCCCGGATGGTAGGAGGGTAAACAGTCTGTGGTTGGGGTGAGAGCAGTCCTTGGCGATGCTGAGCGCCCTCCGCAGACAACGCTTGCTCTGGACAGACTCAATGGAGGGGAGCGAGGAACCGGTGATGCGTTGGGCAATTTTCACCACCCTCTGCAGTGCTTTCCGGTCGGAGACAGAGCAGTTGCCATACCATACTGTGATACAGTTGGTAAGGATGCTCTCGATGGTGCAGCGGTAGAAGTTCACCAGAATCTGAGGAGAGATGGACCTTCTTCAGTCTCCTCATGAAGAAGAGATGCTGGTGAGCCTTCTTGACCAGAGTTGAGGTTATTGTGGGTCCAAGAGAGGTGATCGGAGTTGTTGACCCCCAGAAACCTGAAGCTGGAAACACGTTCCACCTCCGTCCCGTTAATGTGGATGGGGGTGTGCGTGCCTCCCCTAGACTTTCTGATGTTTACAATGAGCTCCTTGGTCTTCTTGGAGTTAAGGGCCAGGTTGTTGTCAGCGCACCATGCTGCTAGGAGCTGGACCTCCTCCCTATAGGCTGACTCATCGTTGTTGCTGATGAGGCCAATCACCGTTGTATCATCTGCATACTTGATGATGGTGTTAGTACCATGTACAGGTGTGCAGTCATAGGTGAAGAGGGAGTAGAGGAGGGGGCTTAGCACACAGCCCTGTGGAACGCCGGCCGGTGTTCAGGGTGAGGGTTGAAGAGGTGTGCTTGTCTAACCTAACAGACTGGGGTCGGTTGGTTAGAAAGTCCAGTATCCAGTTGCAGAGGGAGGGGTTCGATGCCCAGGTTACCGAGTTTGGTGATCAGTTTTGAGGGGATAATGGTGTTAAATGCTGAGCTGTAATCGATGAACAGCATTCTTACGTAATTCTTACAGACAGCACCCATAGTCAGGATCGGACCCGGGTTTCTGGCGCTGTAAGGCAGCAACTTTACCACTGCGCCACTGTGACACCCTAATCTACTTTTGAGTAGATTGAGTCGAGAGCTGAGTCTACTTTTGGCGGAGCAGAGATCATTCTTTATAGAAGTTAGTGACAGGATGGAATTCATTGTCACAGTGACCTCAGACTAATATAGTTTGCCAAGGGAAGTCAAAGAAGAATGCTGAAGGGCTTGTTTTCCATTAATGGGATGGAACTTATTGGACTTGGACTTATTTTGCCTCTTGCAGGAGATCATTAGTTTGTTAGTAAGGTACCCGGTGGGCTAAAGGGTCTGTTTTCGCGCTGTATCTCTAAACTAAACTAAATTAAACTATGGTTTTGTCCCAAACTCTCAATTGCGGACTTTGTACTATCTTTATAACTATAGCATTATATTGCTGTAACATCACATTCCACACTCTGGTTATTTTTCTCTTTACACTACCAGTTGCACTTGTATGTGGTTTCATTGTTCTCATGGATAGTATGATTTGGCGATAGCATGCAAACAAGGTTTTTCAAAGTATCATGGTACATTTGATCTTAATAAACCAAATACTAAAATTTGTGAGATATAGTTGCGGCTGGATTGAGGGGAAGGGGAATCTGGTGGTAAATAGAAATAAAAGGATAACTTAGGATCAAAATGAAAGAGAGTGTATTAATCATGGAATGCAAAATATGAAAATATTTTGGACCTCCCAAAGGGTTAAATGATTGTACCAGGTTAATAGAAGTCAGTTTTTAGCTATCTTTCACTTATTATTTATCTTTAACAACATCCCACACAAAACAGGAAACCATTAATGTAAAAGCATTTTTTATGAAGCATCATATTAAATCATGTCAGTGTTGTTTATTCTGCTTTCGACAAGTTATCTCCAGGAAATGATGACTGAAATTCTAGTTATGTAAGAATGACTGGAACCACATTGCCACAGAGGGCTGTGGAGGACAAGTCAGTGGATATTTTTAAGGCAGAGATAGACAAATTCTTGATTAGAATGGGTTATGGGGAGAAGGCAGGAAACTGGGATTAGGAGGCAGAGATCAGCCATGATTGAATGTTGGAGTGGACTCAATGGGTCGAATGGCTTAATTCTACTCCTATAACTTGTGAACTTGTGACTGTTAACACAAAGGTGTTGCACGTTTTATTTTTGTCATGTCATTGTAGTAAAAGTTGATAAAAAAAACATAAATCAATTTAATGTTACTTTCTTCAAATATTCCAGTTGAGTGGATTGGAAACGCAATGAACTATTGTAGAGGATATTGGAATTGAAACAGGGCAACAGAATTCAACAGATTTCTCAGAAATACGTTCCAATTGAACAGGAACTATGAAGAAGGGTCTCGAACAAAAACGTCACCATTCCTCTCTCCAGAGATGCTGCCTATCCCGTTGAGTTACTCTAGCTTTTTGAGTCTATCTTTGGTCAGTTACATGGATAGGATTGGTTTGGAAGGATATAGGCCAAACGCAGACAAATAGGAGGTACACAAAAATGCTGGAGCAACGCAACGGGTGCAGACAATTTAGACTAAAGGGCTGTACGACTCCATGACTTCATACTTACAGAGCAGGAAAGTAGCACAGGATAAGGGAGTATATTATAAATACTTCACGGGCTTTCCAAACAATTCTCCACAAAAAATGAGTAAATAAGGGTTTTTTTACCTTTATCATGGCATTTGGAGCAGTGAATCTGTGTGTATTTCAGGCTGACACAAGGACATCAGAAATAAGCCAATGGAAGTAAAACGGCTCCTCTCAGTGCGCTCTGGGTAATTTGAAAAGTGTGCCAAGTGTTTCTTGATAAGAGGATTGATGCACTTAAGCAATTGGAAAGCTGGTTATAAAATAACAAATGATATAAGGGGTTGGACAGGCTAGATGCAGGAAGATTGTTCCCGATGTTGGGGAAGTCCAGGACAAGGGGTCACAGCTTAAGGATAAGGGGGAAATCCTTTTAAACCGAGATGAGAAGAACGTTTTTCACACAGAGAGTGGTGAATCTCTGGAATTCTCTGCCGCAGAAGGTAGTTGAGGCCAGTTCATTGGCTATATTTAAGAGGGAGTTAGATGTGGCCCTTGTGGCTAAAGGGATCAGGGGGTATGGAGAGAAGGCGGAACAGGATACTGAGTTCGATGATCAGCCATGATCATATTGAATGGCGGTGCAGGCTCGAAGGGCCGAATGGCCTACTCCTGCACCTATTTTCTATGTTTCTATATCCCAGGTAGTCAAATGCACTATATCACCACTTCTAGGATTGCAGTCTAGACAGATACTTTATTATCAGTATACTCTGGAGTTTAGAAGGATGAGAGGATATCTTATTGAAACATATAAGATTGTTAAGGGTTTGGACACACTAGAGGCAGGAAACATATTCCCGATGTTGGGGGAGTCTAGAACCAGGGGCCACAATTTAAGAATAAGGGGTAAGCCATTTAGAACAGAGATGAGGAAAAACATTTTCACCAGAAAGTGGTGAGTCTGTGGAATTCTCTGCTTTAGGGGGCAGTGGAGGCCAGTTCTCTGGACACTTTCAAGAGAGAGCTAGATAGGGCTCTTAAAGATAGCGGAGTCAGGGGATATGGGGAGAAGGCAGGAACGGGGTACTGATTGGGGATGATCAGCCATGATCACATTGAATGGCGGTGCTAGCTCAAAGGGCTGAATGGCCTACTCCTGCACCTATTGTCTATTATAATGGAATAGATCCACTTTGGTGATTTCATCCAGACAATATTGCTTACAAGACAATATATTCATCGTTAAAAATATGTTGTCTGATTTATTTGCCATGTGTTCATAGTAATAGAGATAATTGTTTTTATACAATGCCTTTCTTGACCTTTGGACATCCCAAGTGATTTGGTAGCCGAGGAAGCATTTTTGAGGGTCAGGAAACACAGTAGCCAATTTGTAGAGTAAACTACCAGACACAGCAATAAAATAACCAACAAGATCGTGGATTCTATCCGTGGAGAGAGAAATATCTGTCATAGTAAATGCTCCGTCTGTTCTCTCATTCCTCCCCTTTCTCAGCAACTTGATTCCTTGTTCTGATTAAATGTTGTTACCACAAGATGGTTAACATGGTTCCTCTCTCCACAGATGCTGCCTGAGATGACGAGCAATCCTAGCATTTTCTGTTTTTTAATTCAGGTTTCCAGCAACTGCATTTTTATACATTAAAACTGATATTACCTGTTGATTGGCCAGGATTTCAAAGGAAACTTTCAAAAGTGTGATGCGATCTCCCACATTCAATCTTAAGCTTTGATTTTAATGTCTGAAATGTAGTACCTCTGACAAAGCTGCACTCCCACCCGCTGAGAATGAGCATTAAAACAGAATCCTACAGTACGTAAATTGTCCCTTCGGTGTGGGCGCTGCAAGACGGCTGCCCTGCCAGCAGCGCGTTAGTCAATTCTACTCTTTGTGTTTTTTTAATATGTCCAAATGTTTGTTTTAATGTCTCTCGGTGTGTCTTGTGTGGGGGGTGGTGAGGGGGGGAACCGCTTTCGGTCGCCACCTCCACGCAGAGTCGACTTTTTCCATGTCGCCTTCCTCGCGGCCTAACACCATGGATTGGTGCGGCCTTTCCCGGAGACGGGCCCGGAGCTTGGACTTTTCATCGCGGAGCGGGCGAGCCCTCGCTGGGGGCCGCCAGAAGGGAGTGCTCCGATCGCTGGCCCGCGGCAGCCTGAAGCCGCGGTCTGCGGAGTTTCCAGCTTGCGCGGCATCCGGAGCTTGGGATCACTCGTTGGGGACCCCGGAGGAGAAGAGCTCTGACCGCCGGCCCGTGGCCTACAACAGCTTGAAGCCGCGGACTGCGGTGCTTCTAACCACGGGAGCGGCGGGGACTTACCATTCTGAGCGGGGTTCCTCGCCGGGGATCCCTGGAGAAGAGTTCCGACGGTACTGTTTCCAACCGCAGCGTGGCAGGGACGTAGATCTTCAGCCGCCGGCCTGCGGCCTACATCATCTTGAAGCCGCGGTCTCCGGTAGGGAAGCACCGATACGGGACTTACCTTGCCTGTACATCTGGCCACCTGCAGCGGCGACTGTGGATGCTTGTGGTCCCAACAACGGAGGAAAATGGAGGAGGACTGACTGTACTTTGTGCCTTCCACCACAGTGATGAATGCTGTGGTGGATGTTTGTGTCAAATTGTTATTGTGTATTGTGTGTTATTTTTTATTGTACCACTGCTGGTAAATTCATTTCACTGCACTTTATTGTGCATGTGATGAATAAATCTGACGAATGATTCTTGACTATTGACTACTTGCCTGTGTCGACTGAGGATGCCCCATCTACTAGTCCCACCTGCCCGCATTTGATGCATATTCTCCTAGACCTTTCCTATCCATGTACCTGTCCAAACGCCTTTTAAATATTATGATGAGAGACAATCAAGTTTTAAATTGATTTACATAGCATATTCAAAAAAACACCATTCATGTTCGATATTTTCCCTTCATGAATGGAACATTGATTTGATTGGAAACCAATGAAATTTGGAGAAACTGCTCATTCCCTGCTCCTTATTTTATAACCTAGTGTTATTTTGAAAGCTGTAACACTATTAATGCAAGATAACAATCGATTGTTGGAGTTGTTCTGGTTATGGCAGTATCACAATAAATGTTCACAATTTCTCATTTTGCTGGGAACAATGAGTCAATATGCCCATAGTCCAGGGGAGAAGTTAACAGCAAATGTTAGTGTGGCAATACAGTGATGAAACAGGCCCTTCAGCCCATTGAGTCCACAATGACCATTCCAGGTCCTATACATTAAGGGCAATTTACAAATGCCAATTAACCTACAAACCTGCAAGTCTTGTGAATGTGGGAGAAAACTGGAGCACCTGGAGAAAAGCCATGCGATCACAGGGAGAACGTGCAAACACTACATGGACAGTACCCGTAATAAGGATAGAACCTGGGTCTCTGGAGCTGTAAGGTAGCAGCTCTAATGCTGCACCACTGTGCCGCTCTAAAGATTTATCTGGGCAATGTTGTCCATTTCCTGGTTGAGGTATCATTAAATTTCAAGCACGAGTGCCATTGACCATTTTTGCATTTTTGTGACATTCTCTAAAGCAACCCACAACATTTCTCAATTTTCCTTGTGTTTTTCTCTCCTTTCTAAACCCATAATCCAAGCCAGGATCTGGGACCACAGTTTCTGGCAAACATTATTTATCATGTATGAACGAATGAGGCCTGCAGAAATAATGCCATTACTATCATAAATCCAAAATACAGGTACTTTCCTTCAGATTCAACAAATAGTAATCATCTGCGAAAACCTTGGCATATCCATGTTCCCTTCCTCGCCAGACTTCAAACTAATTGTAATAGCTCTGGTCACTAGGCAAGATCAATGAACACAGAACAAGTCAGGATTACACCTTGTATTTATCTGTATGTAGCAATGTTACAACATTTTGAGATTAAAAAAATCAACTCTTTAATTTAGCCCATCAGATAAAGCATAAAAAGAAGTTTAATTTGACACCTAATTCACTTTCATATCTTCAGTATTAAAAAAGTTATGGCCATTTTCATACTCGGAAATTGGCATCTTGTTCCCAATTGCTTTTTCATTGACTTAACACAAAAGCTGTGATCGAGAACATTTAAAAGCCCATAACATTCTTAATATTTCAGAGAACTGAAAGAAATTTTCAATTATAGATTGAAGCATTCTGAAACAAATATGAAACAATCTTACTTAGATGACTTGAAATTAAAGCATATAATTAGTTAGTTACCTAATTGTAGCTAAATTACAAAATTCAATTACTAGATCTAAACATCTATCCATTTCTTAAGAATAGAATAACATTTTTAAATAGCCTAAGTGTCCAAATAACATTCACACAAGAATTCAGAATATAACATAATTTTTAAATCTCATTGTCATGGGTTTATAGGCCAAATGGAAGGAATTTAATGTTTAATACCTGTAAATTAATGGCCATTTAAATCAGCTTGCGAGTGGGATTTTCTGGAACGGGACCATTTGGACCGTTCAGGTCGCAGTGAATTTATACCCCCATATCTGCAGCAAATACTCTGCCGGTTCCTTCGGGGACTAAATCACAGTTTCGCAACTTGAAATGTGAATTAAATACATCTTAAGAAACACTTTTATACATAAAAATAAACTAGTTTATTTTACCTGGTCCTTCATAAAATCCGTCCCCGTTGTCGGCATTGACGGCTTCAGAAGCTGATTTAAAAATCATTCCAGTGATTAACTTGTCGGGTGAATTTTTTTAAAAAAACACACAGAACGGCCGTAGGAACGATTCTTTAGCAACATCTTGCACTCCAACAAATATAATCCAAGACCAGGTCGGGAAAAATCCCCGTTTTAAAAACCCCCCCCCCCCCCCCCCCCCCCCCCTCCCCCCCCCCCCCCCCCCCCCCCACCCCAGGCGCCAAAAACTCGCACACGGCCAGTGGCAGAATTGCAGCGCCGCTGAAGGTAAGTTTTGTAACATACCTACTGTATGATTGTTTTAGTTCCATACTTTTAATGTTTCTTAATCCACATTACAGGAATAAACTAAACTATATCAGTCATCACATTTTAAACCAGGATAAAAAAAACTGGTGCAGACAAATGGCCATTGTTGGAATAAGCAATGGTGCTCCCCGGTGATAATTGTTCTTTTCATCAATTTGCCATTAGCAACTTCCACTTTTACATGAAAGACTACTTCTTCAAATGCCTCAAAAACATGATGAAGCCATAATGTATTGACAATTACATGCCAATACTTTTTATTTTAGCTAAGTCACCACTTGCTCAGGGCAACGATAGATCCTTTATACTGTAACGGCCCGTCTGGACAGTGCAGTTAGGCCACAACTAAAGGGCTACTGTAGTACGAGTATACTGTATTGTTCTCTTATTGGATCAATGGTATTCTGCTTCACCCAAAACAAATTGAGATGTCTTTAGCCATCTTAGACGATAGCACAACATTTAGGGTGTCATTTCAGATTAATACAGAAATGCTGCTTTGTCAGAGGTACATTTTCAGAGGAGGCATCACACCAAATTCCCATCAACTTCCAGATGTAAAATGTCCCACAAATAATATATTGCACAAATAATAACCACTCTGCAACATAGCTGATGTCTTTGTAATTCACTTGAATGTATATCCTTTATAAAGAGTCATATAGTACTGAAGCAGGCCCCTTGGTCCAAGACATCCATGCCGACCAAGATGCCCCATCGAAGCATTTCCCATGTTTTTATTTGGCGGCAGTGTTCTTGATTACACTACCAACAAAGATAGTCTACCACAGTTCATCAAAAACATGTCTTTTACAAATACTTGCTGGCTATCTCTCACTGAAATGCATATTAATTTTATATCTGCAACATTCCCACCATTGATATAGTTATGTATCCTTTCCTGACTTCATGCTAGTCCTTGTAATTAAGCCAGTCAAGAAAGAACCTTTCACTTTTCAATCAATACGTATGATGAATTAACCGACTAAAAATGCATGAGTAGCCAAACACTGCATTTTTCTTCACAATGTTTATAGTTGCTTAACCTAACCTCTCAAAGCTCAATACTGTTGGAAAAGGTGGCACATTGATACATTTTCTATAGCCTTGTTACTGGCATTTACGTGGAAAAAATTATTGAGCGTGTGTATTGGTGGAGGTGGGTGCTAAAAACCTTCAGCAAAGGAGAAATTGAACAAAATTATCCGTGGCACGATTCATAATTTAACCAGATATTTCTAAATTTCCTCGCTTACCCTTTGATCGTAATGGAGATTTGATGCACTTAATTTCCGCCACTATTTCATAAGCTATTATAATTATTTTATTATGACTGGCAATAACAAGAGACATGATGGAGAAAATGCACTTTGCTCTATCCCAACCCTTTCACTTCTCATTGTTTGTTATTTTCTACTCAGCAGTAATCTTGAGAAAAGGCTTGAGTTTGCTATGGAAATACAGCTTATTGATCTTTACAGGTTGCGTTCCTTAGCAGATTGCTGATGTGGAAAAACACTAAGCAGAGACCAGTTCATGTGCAGAATAAAAAAAGGGTCTGATGAAGTCTCAACCCAAATCGTCACCTATTCCTTTTCTCCAGAGGTGCTGCCTAACCCGCTGAGTTATTCCAGCATTTTGCATCTATCTTCAGTGTAAACCAGCATTTGCAGTTCCTTCTTACACAAAGAAAAAAAAACTTGATTTCATGACTGAGTTATGTGAAAGGATTTTATAATATTTAGTCACTGCTGAAATAAATTCGTTCATTCATTCATCATCGTTGAAAACATAAGCGACACAGTGGTGCTGGTTTCCAACGGGAATGGTGACGGACGCACCACACATCTCTGTCCTCCAGTTCCTGTGGACTTCTGCCGCTGGAAGTAAAGGATTTTGGTGTGTGTGCTTTATCATCATTCCTTACAATGCTATGTATGACAGTGATCGCAACTTCTTCTGAAGGGTGGATGGCCGTTGGCTCGCTAAAAGCTCATCTGCCCTTTGACAGGTCTTATTTTTGGTCCTGCTGGGGGTCCACAGCCCCCTCCTCACCTGGCAAACCAGGTGGGGAGACGGTTTAGTCCCCAACTATCCGACCATGGAGCAGGTAGCACGGGATTACATGGTACCCGGGGCGGGGTGGGGAACTCCCTCTGACCTGACCTAAAATAAAGGAATTGTAGACATTTGTGCATGGTAACATTCTGTAATTAATTGAACAATCAGATAGTGTTTAAGGTGTTGGTTGAAGAATAAATATATTGGTCAGGCCACAGGGTAGTACTTTTGTTTGCCCTGTTTTGGAATTTGTAACATCTATCTGAGAGGAATTATGGTCCTTGATTTAATTTCCATTCAAGTTATTATACCTCAGTCCGTTTTGAATTCCCCTGCATCTCTGGAAAAGGGCTTGAACTCGCCACCTTCCTCCTTGGAATCAAGGGTGCTGCCAACTAATCATGGCTGTGAAGGCCGGGAAAAACACGAGCTCTGAGAATTGGCTTGCACTAAATTCTGGTCATCTGCTCTCTTCAAGCAAAGGGAGGTTGTGAACAGTATAATAGACATTTTAATTGGCTGGCAGGGTGGGAGATTACAACCTTCACGTGGTCCACTATGTTTCGACTAATGCAATCAATCCGACGTGCACAAACAAAACATCAAATAGAACAAGTTGACCAACTTTAGGCTGTGCACGCCTTACGCAAGAAGAAGTATTGGCCGGCTCGATTGAACTTTACCTATCAAAAAACCCAGATGAATATCACTACTTTTGCTGTGCAAATTAAAAAATTAGTTTTATTTACAAAAGATTTTATATTTCCATGAGAGGAATAGATGGGGTAAACGCAGTGTCTTTGGCCCAGAGTTGGGGAATCGAGAACCAGAGGATACAGGTTTAAGGTGAAGGGGGGGGGCGGGGGAAGTTTTAATAGGAACTTGAAGGCTGGCTTTGTTTTCATACAAAAGGTGGTGGATGTATGGACAGAGCTGCAGGAGGAGATAGTTGAAGTAGGTACTATTGCAATGTTTAAGAGACATTTAGACAGGTTCATGGATAGGATAGGTTCAGAGGGAAATGGGCCAAATGCAGGCTGGTGGTGCTAATGTAGATGGGCTATGTTGGTCGGCCTGGGCAAGTGGGCCGAGGGGTGTATTTCCACGCTGTATGACTCTAAATATGACTATGACACTAGTTACCTTATTTTTACATATTTGATTACAGCCGATTGAAAACAAGCACACCTTAAATATGTATAATCTGAGGCATGCATTGCATCTCACCAAAAAAGGTTGTGGTAACAGGAGATCTTTCAAGCGCAATTTTATGTAAAATTACCTTTCAGACATGTGCTGAAATAGTTAGTACCTCATATCAAATAATATGGCGTTTGAAGCAGAATAGTTTTGTAACCATAAGGCTTAAAGGCCACGTTTTTTTCACATCATCACCCTTGTTTTTTGCCCTGTATTGAAAAATGCATTGACTATCGTGAAAACAATCTTTAAAACAATGAACACTAAAAATGGAGATTTGACTATATCAGAGGATAGACTGGGAAATCTCCTGATATCAGCCATTCCACTGAACTGAAAACAGGAGGCAGAGCAAGCATTCGTCAGCGACTCACTCCCTTCTTGTACTTTGAACTCAACATTACTGGAAGATGAATCACCCACAGCATCAATGCTCACCGACTGCAGAAATGCACACAAAATAATAGTGGTTCCTTTTCTCCAAGAGAAAAAGTTCACATTCACCAAGTGCTTCTCAAACTCAGAGAACAACCATATTAAGAATGGGCCACATTAGCAAGCCCATTCCGTAATACATCTTCAAAACAAAATGAAGCCTCATAAGAATTGGGGAAGCATATTCTGATCATTCCATTTAAGTTTCATGAAGCAGAATCACAGCTAAATAGCAGAGAAGAACTGTCCGATATAACAGATCAAAAAACTCTTGATCAAGGGGATAAAAGGGCACTTGGCGAGATTGGTAGTGGATTAACAGCACAAGCAATATAGCTTCATTTTGAATCCAGACACAAAATACTGGCAAAACTCAGTGGGACAGGGAGCAACTCTGGATGGAAGGAATGGATGACGTACCGGGTCGAAACCCTACTTCAGACTGAATCTATTAAGTCAATACCTAACCCAAATGTTTCAAAAATAAGCACAGATCACAGAGCAAGGAGTGCCACAAGTTTTTAATTGGAAGATGTTTTAAAATTAAAATAAGGGGACGCAAGAAAGTGGGAGGTAACAAAAGGGAGAAATAAAAGTTTCTTCCATTAATGATTATAAAAACAGATGATTGGCAGGGGGATACAAGAAAGGCCAGGGTGTCAGGTGAGATAAGCAGAGGGGAAAGGAATGGTGATGGACAAACATAGTGTGCAAATGGTTATCAAGTTCGCATTTATTGTCACATGCACCAATTCATGTCCAGTGATATTTGAATTTTAACCAGAGAAAAATTATTTTCCTAACTATTTGGAAAAACACTACGGTACATTAAAAATGTGGCTTTTTTTGTAGCTTTTTTGACTTTTGAAATGCTTTCTGAATTTAATATCTGTGCCCACGAAAGAGATGCCATCTAAAATTAAGG
Organism: Leucoraja erinaceus; assembly: GCF_028641065.1. Lineage (NCBI taxonomy): Eukaryota > Metazoa > Chordata > Chondrichthyes > Rajiformes > Rajidae > Leucoraja > Leucoraja erinaceus. The sequence goes on from NC_073378.1 coordinate 467,518, forward strand.
AATGCCGTGACATAAATCACTAAAAGTTCCCTCTGTAGTCTTCAAAAATGAAATCATATTATAAATAAAAACCCAAGCAACATTTTGCATAGAAGAGAATTTATTACAAATATTTTTAGATCAGTAGACAGGAGGTACTTCAGATGCTGGTTTACAAAAAAAGACACAATGTTCAAGCATAACTCTGAAGGTGGGACAGCATCTATGGAGAACATGGACATGACGTTTTTGGTCAGGGCCCTTCTTCAGACTCTCTGGAGAACATGGAGGACGTTTCAGGTTGGGACCCTTCTTCAGAGTCAGTCTGATGAAGAGTGCTTACCAGAGACATTGCCTAACCATGTTTTCCAGAGTTGTCGCCCGATCAACGGAGTTACTCAAGCACTTTGTGCGTTTAAAAATCTTTAGGTCACTCCAAGTTCTTGAAACAAACCTTGCAGCGTCAACAAGCAATCATTTTGTGTTTCTAGTTTCAGGGGCACATTTTGACGGCCTGTATTTTATTTTTAACCACAATGTCTCAGCACTCATTACATGTGCACTGTCCACATCAGGAACCTACTGTAAACCACGATGGCCGCTTTCGGTTCCTCTCAATGATCCTCTTCCCTTTGTCGGCCTCTGTTGCTTTCTCCCCCTGATAAAGCACGACCGTCTCCACTGCAGGGGCATTAAGTGGCCTTCCTTCCTGCTCCTGAATCTGTGCACGTACAACGGCAGTTTCATGCACAACCTTCTGGTAGCAGTGGGCACACAGCATGTGCTTCAATTTCAAGTGGCCACATATTTGGCAAACTTCTATGTTGTTCTGAAATAAGAAATTCCAAAAACAAAACAAAATGTAAACAAAACTGAACCAATTGACTGCATCTGTTAAAAATGTAAACTTACATCATTGGCTCACATTTTACCTGAACTTCTGAAATATAATTTAGTTAACTGATACTGGGCTTGTACACTCTGGAGTTTAGAAGGATGAGAGGCAATCTCATTGAAACATATATAAGATTGTTAAAGGATTGGATCTTATAGAAACTTACAAAATTCTTAAGGGGTTGGACAGGCTAGATGCAGGAAGATTGTTCCCGATGTTGGGGAAGTCCAGGACAAGGGGTCACAGCTTAAGGATAAGGGGGAAATCCTTTAAAACATGGAGAACTTTTTTCACACAGAGAGTGGTGAATCTCTGGAACTCTCTGCCACAGAGGGTAGTTGAGGCCAGTTCATTGGCTATATTTAAGAGGGAGTTAGATGTGGCCCTTGTGGCCAAGGGGATCAGAGGGTATGGAGAGAAGGCAGGTACGGGATACTGAGTTGGATGATCAGCCATGATCATATTAAATGGCGGTGCAGGCTCGAAGGGCTGAATGGCCTACTCCTGCACCTAATTTCTATGTTTCTATGTTTCTATGATTGGACACGCTAGAGGCAGGAAACATGTTCCCGATGTTGGGGGAGTCCAGAATCAGGGGCCACAGTTTAAGAATAAGGAGTAAGCCATTTAGAACAGAGACGAGGAAACACTTTTTCTCACAGAGAATTGTGAGTCTGTGGAATTCTCTGCCTCAGAGGGCGGTGGAGGCCGGTTCTCTGGATGCTTTCAAGAGAGAGCTAGATAGGACTCCTAAAAATAGCGGAGTCAGGGGATATGGGGAGAAGACAGGAATGGGGTATTGATTGGGGATGATCAGCCATGATCACATTGAATGGTGGTGCTGGCTCGAAGGGCCGAATGGCCTACTCCTGCACCTATTGTCTAAATGAGCAACTCCAACAGGATGCTTTTCACTTGCCACCCAGCCCAACCAAAGCTACACTAATAGCATACCCTGAAGCATAGTTTGAGGTTTTCCTCCTCTCACCGAAGGGAGTTCTTTGAGACCCCCCCTCTCACTTCTCTCCCTCTGTGATTCTAGCTACTCACAAAGCAGTTGAGAGAGTCGAGTGTTTTATTGTCACATTATTCCCAATAGAATAATGAAATTCGTACTTGCAACAGCACAACAGAATATGTAAACATAGTACACTGTAAACAATATAATGAGGAAAAAAAGTTCAGTGTGTGTGCATATACACATACATACATCAAAAAAACAATAAAAGTCCAATAATGACAATGATAGTCCTTGAAGTTGAGAGCTTATTTGAGGTTGTAGTGTTTAATAGCCTAATGGTTGTAGGGAAGAAGCTGTACCTGAACCTGGACATTACAGTTTTCAGGCTCCTGAACCTTCTTCCCAATGGCAGGGGTGAAATGAGTGTGTGGCATAGGATGGTGTGGGTCTCTGATGATACTGAGGCAGCAACTCCAGTAAATCGCTTTGATGGTGCTCTCCGGCTCTACCACCATGCCTTACCTTTGGCCAACAATTTGCCTAGCAGGGAATGCCTTCGCCTGAGTTCAGCTGTTGCCGGCCATGATTTGTCTCACCTCTTTTCGCTTTGTTTTTTTTTGCCCCAGACCACGCCCCCACCCCCCGCAATCAGTCTGAAGAAGAAACCCAACCCTAAACGTCACCCATCCATTTTCTCTAGGGATGCTGCCTGACCCGCTGAGATACTCCAGCATTTTGTGTCTATCAATACTAAAGGCATTTTCGGGTTTGCCATAATTAAATTCAGTCCATCACCAGGAAGCTCTGATCACTTTGAGTGATTATTTTGCTGATGATACTTAGGCAACGCTTGAATTTAACTTTCATGCCTAATTCAGACAGAAAGTTACTCACAAGCTACCTTGTTCTGAAAAGCATGTACAGTTTCAATTCATAAGCATGACACTCCATTAAACACAGCAGTCCGTGCAGAAAGGGAGAGTTAATTTTTACACAAGCTACATATTTGTTATGCTGACAAGCGATTGGGAACAGCAGGAGCTAATAAACAACAAGAGTTGGGGCCGGTGGAGACAGTGAGCGTCCAAGAATGATGCAGGAAGAAGCGAGTGCTGACTTTAAAATGCGATATTGTATCATCAAACAGAATGACTCATACATAAGATGCGCCTTCCATTCTCTAAAACTGACCTAACCTCGAAGGTCAGTTCTGGTCTTCATGCAATGATTTCCTGGAATTCATTGCCTAAAAGGACTGTTGACCCCATTTCAATAGGAACTTTGAGAAAGGATATTTACTTGAAAAGGAAAAAATGTACAAGGCTGTGTTTAGAGAGCAGGGCAGTTGGACTGATTGAAAAGCAAAACTTCCTTCCATGCTCTATTGTTCTCTGAACACAAACACTAAAATAAATCACTCACAACAAATATAATTAGGCACGTTGGAGGGTTTCTGTGGGGCTTGGGATAGAGGAGGAAGAAAAGGGGATAAAGTTGCCAGAATCATTCTTGCCTGTTGCTGCAAATATCGCACTATTACCCAATTCTTTATTACAAGTACCTTAACTTTTTCTAGTTTTCTGACATTCCTTCTCCTGGAGCGGTTAACCTCTATGGTGCGGCGTTTCTTGGGTGCTGCCATCAGGAAGATGTTGTCTAAGAAGCTAGGGCTGTCAGACTGGTCATTCTCACAGGACTCAGGGTCACATTGGGGGAAGCATGCTGGAGCTTGTAATGCCAATGCAGGAGCTGAAAGTGGAGAAATTGGAAAAGTCAACAACTGAAGAACAATAAAAGCTATTTGTTCAACACCAGGGTCAGATAGTAGGAAGACTTGCAGAACAACCTAATAACACTGTTTGTCATTGCAGGACATCTCAAAATGGTCTGGAGCCACTGGTGCATTTGATGTAGGAAAATAAAAGTTATCTTTTGATGAAGAGTTCTGGACTGGAAAAGCTATCTGTTTCTCTTTCCACAAATGCTAACTTATTATCCTTTTCCAGAATTTTCTGTTTTTATTTCAGACTACTTTATTGTTTCTTCTCAGGAAACCTGAGAACCAGAGATTTAAATCCCTCCTATAACAAATTCCATCAATCTGGAAAGGAATGCAAGTTAAGAACAACAGTCACAAAACTCTTAAGTCACACACTCAGTAAAATGCAAGACTTGAGAGACAAGTGGTTCTCACACTTCATTGCTAACGTTTCAACATCCACGAGATTGATTCACTTAAGCAGGTCAGAAATTGGGGAGTGGTAGAAACTGTGTTGGTCTATAATACTAATGAGTGATTGGAGTAGTTGTTCATAAATATAGACTAAAAAATACATATCTAATTATTTTAGCCATTAAGATAATCCTTGCATCCCAGGAATTAGCATAGCGAATCTCTTCCAGAATGCCTGAAATGCTAAAATATCCTATCTTAAATAAGGAGATCAAAACTGCAGCTGTGGTTTCACCAACATCCTGCGCAATTCTTTATTATTACTAAAATCCAATCCCCTTGCAATAAAGACCAAATTGGGTAGCTACCAAAAAGACTCTGGTGCAAATAGTCTCTGGGTGCTCCAGTTTCCTCGAACACTCCAAACACTGAAAAGGACAAAGTACTTTGATTGGCTTCGGTAAAATTGTAAATTGTCCCTAGTGTGTGTAGGATAGTGTTAATGTGCAGGGATCGATGGTCGACACGGACTCGGTGATCGAAGGACCTGTTTCCGAGCAGTATCTCTAAAAAAAACAAATGGTGGTGTTGCAGAAAGAGGATGATAAAGGTTTGTTAATTGTGAATGGTGTCGATGGAATTAAAGTTGAAAGGGGGGGGTGTGGGGACACATGCCAGAGCCCGTGAACAATAGTTTGGTGACCGTTCATCAGTGCTGGCTGAAAGGTGCCTTGATCTTATGAATGACTTTGTTGAAAGTTAACAAGCCTAAATGGGATGTAGAATTAAAGCATTTGGAGTATTGTGTTCAGTTTTGGTCATCCTGCTAAAGAATGTCATTAAACTGGTGCAGAGTGCAGAGAAAACTTATGAGGACATTGCCAGCACTCAGGACCTGAGCTACAGGAAGACATTCGGCATGCTAGGATTTTATTCCTTGGAGCGCTGGAGGCCGAGGGGTTGATCTTATATAACCTGTCTAAGATAATGAGGGCGATTGATAGGGTGGATGTACAGTCTTTTATCAAGGGGGGGGAATCAAGATCCAGGGTATATAGGTTTCAGGTGAGGTGGAAAAGATTTAATAGATCCTTAACCAGTCTGAAGAAGGGTCTCAACCCAAAGCATCACCCATTCCTTCTCTCCAGAGATGCTACCTGTATTCGGCAGGGCAGTACTCTGCATATCGCCAACTTGGATGTGTTGTGCATGCTAACGTGCTGTTAGTGCCCCCTTAAAACTGTAGTGATTTGACTATATTGTTCTCTAGTTTATTCCATTCCCTTGAGTTTCTAACAAAGAATGAGCTTATAAATATCTGGCCTGGCGAATGGGGTTTCTATTTGAATATAATTTCTCTTTCTTGTTCTCCTTTCTGTTGAGTATGTTACGTATCTATCTGCAGTTATGCCCACCATCCCCTTTTGAATCTTGTGCAACATGGCTAGTCTTTTTGTGTCTATCTAAGATTTAATAGGAACCTGAGGGGCAACGTCTTTTAATCAGAGGGTGGTGGGTAGATGGAATGAAATGCCATAGGAGGTAGCTGAGGCAGGTACAATAACAACATTTAAAAGACATATGGACCTGTACACTACATACTGGAGTAGCCCTTTAGTTGTGCCCTACCATTGCACTGTCCAGGGAGGCTGTTACAGTAAGAAGGATCTATCTTTGCCCTTGAGGAATGGTCAGGAAAAAAGGTATTGGCATAAGATTGCCGATATGATATTGGCTTTATCATGTTTTTGAGGCCTTCGAAGGAGCAGATTTTCATGTTAAAGTGGAAGCTGCTGAAGGCAGGTAGATGAAAAAGAAAATGTGTTGCTTATTTCAACACTGGCCATTTACCTGTACCAGTTTTTATCCTGGTTAAAAATGTGATGTCTGATAAGAAACAGTTTGAAGATAGACACAAAATGCTGTAGTAACTCAGCGGTTCAGGCAGCGAGATAACGACTCAAAACATCACCTATTCCTTTTCTTTAGAGGTGCTGCCTGACCCGCTTATATACTTCGCATTTTGTGTCTATCTTCGGTGTAAACCAGCACTTGCAGTCTCTTCCTAAACATATCGTTTATTTTAGTGTCACATGTCCCGAGGTACAGTGAAAAGCTTTTGTTGCGTGCTAACCAGTCAACGGAAAGACAATACATGATATGAGTACAGGGTGTAATCCGGACTTGTTCTGTGTTAACTGATCGCGGCTGCAGTGGTTTCAGAGCTACTACAATTAATCTGATGTACAATGATGGAGGGAACAGGTGATCACCACGTTGAATCTGAAGGCAAGCCTTTTTAGATTTATGATAGTCATGGCATTATTTCTGAGGGCCTCGTGTCCTTCATTCATTCACACGTGATAAATAATGTTTACCAGAATCTGCGGATCCAGACCCTGGCTTGGATTATTGGCTCAAAGGTTAAAAAAAAGCATGCAAGAAATATTGAGAAAAGATGTGGGTTTCTTTAAAGAATGTTAGGGAACTGCAAAAATGTTCAATGGCACTCCTGTTTGGAATTTGATGATACCTCAGCACAGAGAAGCTATTGTCGCGTCCCCCCCCAGGGCCATGGACTTGGTGACTCATTGTTCCCAGTGTAATGAGAAATTCTGAACATTAATGATGACACCATCATAAGCAGAACACCTCAGCAATTAATTTGTTATCCTCCCCTCTTTCAAAATAACATTACCTCATAAAGTGGTGAGCTGGGAATGAGCAGTTTACCTCAGCTTCGTTGGTTTCCAAGTAAATGGAGCTCCAACCATAAAGTGAAAATATTAAACATAAAGGCTTTTTTTAAAATATGCTATGTCAATCAATTTAAAATGTGATTATCTCTCGTCATCATATTTAACTGACATTTTAATAATAATAATCTTATTTATATAGCACATTTTTAGTCAACTTGCATTGACCCCAAAGTGCTTCACATAATTACATTACATTTACACACAGGCAAAGGTGGGTGAAGTGTCTTGCCCCAAGGACTCAACGACAGTATGCACTCCAAGCGGGATTCGAACCGGCTACCTTCCGGTCGCCAGCCGAACACTTAGCCCATTGCGCCATCTGTCGTCCCACTTTTGAAAAGTATATGTATAGGAATTTTGAAAAGTATATGTATAGGAATAGTTTAAAAGGGATATGGACCAGATGCAGGCAGGTGAGACTATTGTAGATGGGGCATGGTTGACACAGCAAGTTGGGCTGAAGGGCCTATTTCTGTGCTGTTTGACAGTGACTCTATCTACACTCTAATGGGGGGGGGGGGGGGGGGGGGGGAGTCTGTTCTTCCTTCTCCCATTTATGTTGTCTGCTGCCAGTTTCCTGAGTCAGTCAGTCCATTCTTCTGTTAACCATTGACTCCAAGTTAAATTTTATATTTGGGCCAAAGGGCCTTTCATCAGAGTATCACTCCATAACGGGATATGGATAAGTGATTACTGTAGGTTCAAGGTGAGAGGAAAAAGATTTGATGAGTATGGGTATTCACCACAGCGGATTAACAGTAGGGAGGAAAGACCTGCAAAATAGTTTATTTAGCACAGTTCATAACCGTAGGCATTCATCACCTATTATTGATTGATTGAAAGATGCAGCATGGAAACAGGCCAATCGGGCCATTCTCACTAGCTCTACGTTGTCCCAATTTCACATCCACGCCCTGCCCAGGGGCAAGTTACAGAGGCCAATTTACTTACAAATCCACAAGTCTTTGGGATGTGGGATGAAATTAGAGCACCCAGAATAAACCAGAGCTGTCACACGGGGAACATGCAAACTCTGCACAGACAGCACGAGGTCTGCATCATACCCAGGTCTCTGGTGTATGAGACAGCAGCTTTATCAGCTATGCCACTGCTGCCTTGCTTAACTGATCTCTTCACAGTTGTTGCCAGATATGCTGAGAATTCCCAGAATTTTCTGTTTTTATTTCCAATACCTGCCGTTTCTGATGTTTGTTTTTTGAGTATATTTTTGTTATATTTTAGTTTAGAGATACATCATAAAACAGGCCCTTCAGCCAATCAAGTCCATGCCAACCAACCTGTTCACACTAGTTCTATGTTAGGTAGACAAAAGTGCTGGAGAAACTCAGCGGGTGCAGTAGCATCTATGGAGCGAAGGAAATAGGCAACGTTTCGGGTTTCGGCCCGAAACGTTGCCTATTTCCTTTGCTCCACAGATGCTGCTGCACCCGCTGAGTTTCTCCAGCACTTTTGTCTACCTTCGATTTTCCAGCATCTGCAGTTCCTTCTTAAACACTAGTTCTATGTTACCCCACTTTTGCATCCACTACCTAAACACTTAGGGCAATTTGCAAGATGAACAATTGTATGAAAACTTCATTTGGCTATCCTGTACGTTAAAGAAATGGGGAACCAGAAAGCATCTTGTTGAAAGCAGAAACAGAGACTGTAAGGACTCCATCCCCTATTCCCAATTCCTCCGTCTACGCCGCATCTGCTCCCAGGATGAGGTGTTCCACACCAGGGCATCGGAGATGTCCTCATTCTTCAGATAACGGGGGTTCCCCTCTTCTACTATAGATGAGGCTCTCACCAGGGTCTCTTCTATACCCCGTGACTCTACTCTCACTCCCCATCCCCCCACTCGTAACAAGGGCAGAGTCCCCCTTGTCCTCGCCTTCCACCCTACCAGCCGTCACCTACAACAAATATTCCTCTGACTTTTTAGCCATCTCCAACGTGATCCCACCACTGGCCACATCTTCCCATCTCCTCCCCTGACTGCTTTCTGCAGAGACCGCTCCCTCCGTAACTCCCTGGTCAATTCATCCCTTCCCACCCGAACTACCCCCTCTCCTTTCCCTTTCCCTTGCACTTTCCCTTGCAACCGCAAGAAATGCTACACTTGTCGCTTTACCTCCCCTTGACTCCATTCAAGGACCCAAGCAATCGTTCCAGGTGCGACAGAGGTTCACCTGCACCTCCTTCAACCTCATCTGTTGCATCCACTGCTCTAGATGTCAGCTGCTCTACATCGGTGAGACCAAGCGTAGGCTTGGCGATCGCTTCACCCAACACCTCCGCTCGGTTCACAATAACCAACCTGATCTCCCGGTGGCTCAGCACTTCAACTCCCCCTCCCATTCCGAATCCGACTTTTCTGTCCTGGGCCTCCGCCATGGCCAGAGTGAGGACCACCGTAAATTGGAGGAGCAGCACCTCATATTTCACTTGGGCAGTCTGCACCCCAGCGGTATGAACATTGATTTCTCTAATTTCAGATAGTCCCTACTTTCCCCTCCATTTCTCAGCCCTCCCTAAGCCGGCTGGCCCCTCCTCTTCCTTTCTTCTTCACGCCCCCCACCCTCACATCAGTCTGAAGAAGGATTTCGACCCGAAACGTTGCCTATTTCCTCCTCTCCATAGATGCTGCCGCACCCGCTGAGTTTCTCCAGCAGTTTTGTCTACTGTAATTATAAATCCTGCTAAAGACTGAAAAAATACCAAGTTTATACAAGTTTTTGAATTAAACAACATAATGCAGCAAAATGAGAATCAACTTTAGGGTGCAACGTAACCACGATTGCACAAGAATCAGGCTGCAACAAACATCAGCATTAAAGTCTACAGGAGACCTTTGGGAACTCAAATGCTGCAGCACTCGTTGCTGCTGCTGGAGACGCTCCTGGCCTTAAAATAGCTCACTGACGACCTCTTGTGACAATATGCAGGAAAAGCACATCCACTGCAAATGTCTGAGCAATACAACGCAAAATACATCACTCCCAACAAACTACCCTCCTAAATGTAACAGTGAAAATATCTCCCCAAAATATTTTTTTCTTTAAATAGTGGAACTACAGAAACCACAATGGAAATTTCATAGAGACAAAGGCATACAGCATAAAAACAAGTACAACTTGCCCATGCCAACCAAGATGCCCCATCTACACTAGTCCCACCTGCCCACATTTGGCCCATATCCCTCTAAACCTTTCCTATCCATCTACCTGTCTAAATGTCATAAAATGTTGTAACAGTACCTGCCTCAACTACTTTCTCTGGCAGCTCGTTGCAGATAACTACTCTCCTCTGTGAGATAAAGTTGCCCCTCAGGTTCCCCTTTCACCTTAAACCTATATCATCAGGTTCTTGATTCCGTACTTTTTCACACAGAGAGTGGTGAATCTCTGGAACTCTCTGCCACAGAGGGTAGTTGAGGCCAGTTCATTGGCTATATTTAAGAGGGAGTTAGATGTGGCCCTTGTGGCTAAGGGGATCAGAGGGTATGGAGAGAAGGCAGGTACGGGATACTGAGTTGGATGATCAGCCATGATCATATTGAATGGCGGTGCAGGCTCGAAGGGCCGAATGGCCTACTCCTGCACCTAATTTCTATGTTTCTATGTACTCTGGATAAAAGTCACCCCTCAGATTCCTATTAAATCTTTTCCCCTTCGCCTTAAACCTATGTCCTCTGGTCTTCGATTCACCTACTCTGGGCAAGAGACTGCGTGCATCTACCCTATCTCTTCTCATCATAATCCTATACACCTCTGTATGATCACCCCTCATCCTCCTTATTTTCCTTGGATAACCTGATAATGTAGTAATTGGATGTCAAGGTTACTATGTGGTTTTCACTCTTCTCCCAAGTGGTTTTGGCCACAAAGTGCAGCAAATCTCCAGTGTCCTGATCAATATTTTTTCTTCAACCAAAGTCACTAAATAAATCTTATCACTTTGCTGAATGCTGGAGCTTACTGTGCAGAAATTTGCAGTTGTCCTATTTCTGTCTGGAAAATAATTAATTGGTTACAGAGCATGTTCAATGTACCAAAGCTGTGTCAGCTGTGTAGCTGTGTAATTGCTAACATTTTTCATCCCTAGTAAAATAGCAGCACATTACTACAGGATTTTTTCATTTTTAATACAGTAAAGCCTCGTTTTAACACATCAGTTTATAAATCCCTACGGAATTTGGATATAATGGACTACCTATCTATCGGTAGCAAAGAAAGCAAACTCCATGCTAGCATTTCTTTCAAGAGGGCTTGCATACGAAAACAGGGATGTAATGTTGAGGCTCTATAAGACGCTGGTAAGGCCGCATTTGGAATATTGTGAGCAATTTTGGGCACCATATCTGAGGAAGGATGTGCTGGCTGTGGAGAGGGTCCAGAGGAGGTTTACAAGAATGATCCCAGGAATGAGTAGGTTAACCTATGATGAGCGTTTGTCGGCACTGGGGCTGTACTCGCTGGAGTTTAGAAGAATGAGGGGGGGGGGGGGGGGGGGGGGGGAGGGGGGGGAGGGACCTTATTCTTCTTGCGTATGGTGTGCATAGCCTAAAGTTGTATGGCAACTTGTTCTATTTGATCTTATTTGTTTGTGCATTACAGGTTGATTGCATTCTTTGAAACAGGGCGGACCACGTGAAGGTTGCAATCTCCCACCCCACGGGGGACCTAATTGAAACATACAGAATAGCGAAAGGCTTGGATAGAGTGGATGTGGAGAAGATGATTCCACTAGGACTAGAGGTTATAGCCTCAGAATTAAAGAACGTTCTTTCAGGAAGGAGATGGGGAGACATTTCTTTAGTCGGAGGGTGGTGATTCTGGGGAATTCTTTGGCACAGACGGCTGTAGAGGCCAAGTCAGTGGATATTTGTAAGGCAGAGATAGATAGATTCTTGATTAGTACAGGTGTCAGAGGATATGGGGAGAAGGCAGGAGAGTGGAGTTAGGAGGGAGATAGATCAGCCATGATTGAATGGCGGAGTAGACGTAATGGGCGAATGGCCTAATTCTACTCATTCTTTATGACCAGTTATTGCCACCCCTGGCTCGCACTGTCTCCTCACCATTTCCAGCCCTGGCTTCCGGCACAAGCACCCACTCGCAAGGTGCACCAGCAACCCCTGAGAGTCATAGTCATACAGTGCAGAAACAGGCCCTTTGTCTCAACTTGCCCACACCAGCCACCATGTCCCAACTACACTCATCCCACCTGGCTGTGTTTGGCCCATGTCTCTCCAAACCTGTGCTATCCATGTATCTGTCTGACACAATCTTCACCCACCACACAGTGCAGTGACATAGCTGTTGTTATGACTGGCGTTGTATCCCAAGGACAGCGCTTTTTTGATCCGCCTCCAACGACAGGACACAATCAGTCACTGTGAGTCTCTCTCCCCTTCTCATCAACTGTTGCTTCTTGATGACGGCATTAGTTATGCCTGCTCCCCACTCTACTCCGCTGCTCGCCCCTTCACATCGTTCTGTCCACTCGGCTTCTTCCCTCTCCTCCACATCCTACTCCACCTTGCAAGAAGCTGCAGGTGAGAGGGGATGGAGCCCCACGGTAATTGTTATATGGTTATATGGTTATATGGTATCCAGGAAACCTGGTTGAAACCAAGTTTAGATTTTGTTCTATATGATTATGTTGCAGTGAGATGTGATAGGGGAAATGGGGGAGGAGGGGGTTGTGCCACTTTAATTAAAAAAGGGATACCATACAGGGTATTAGGAATTGGGCAGGAACAGGAATATGTGGTAATAGAAGTGTGGTCTGAGAGGAGGAAAATAGTGGTAATAAATTACTATAATCCATGTAAGCGATTAGAGGTCAGTAAGTTACAGGAAGTAGAAGGCCAGAGCAAATCTAATGTTATTTGGTGTGGGGACTTTAACGCACATAACACATTATGGGGCAGTGGAAAGTCAGATAATAATGGGCAGGTAATTGAGGAATTATTAAATGATGGTAATCTAGTATGTCTAAATGATGGAAAGAAGACCAGGGTAGATGTTAGGACAGGGAAGGAGTCTGTGTTGGACCGTACACTTGTTTCTAATAGGATTGCTGCTAAATGTAACTGGGAAGTATATGAAAAGGGTACCATAGGAAGTGATCATCATCCTGTGCTATGCAAAATAAATGTTACTTTAATTATGAGTAAAGAAAACAGAAGTGGACGATGGGTTTTTGAAAAGGCTAATTGGGAGAAATTTAAGGAAGAAAGTGATAGATATGTAAAACCGATACAAGAAGAGACAGATATATGAAAACTTTGAGAATAAATTGTCAGAAGGTATCAAAAGAGCAGCATTAGTTTCCATACCTAAAAGTAAAGGAAGATCAAAAAGGAAAGCTGTGCCGTGGTGGGACAATAAATGTAAAGAGGTGGTGGTGAATAGAAACAGAGCATTCAGATTATTAAAAAGAACTCATAACTACCAACACATGATTAATTACAAACAGGCTCAGGCAATTGTAAGGAGGACTATAAGACAAACAAAAAGAGCATATTGGAGGAAGTATTGTGATTCAATTGGAAGCACAACACAGGTAGGGGAGATATGGGGGATGATTAAAAAAATGGAAGGTGATAAAAGGGAGTGGAGCTATCCTATCCTAACAAATGGAGATCAAACTGTAGTCTCAAATAAAGACAAAGCAGAACTAATGGTTAACACTTTTAGTAGGGTTCACAGCCCCAGCAACTTGTCAGATGAAGGAAGAAGAGGTAGGGAAAGAACAAGAGAGGAAAATGGTGAGGCCTTACAAAGGAAAGGTATCACAGAGGACAAGTACAATATTCCATTTAATTTGGGGGAGCTAAAGAGAGCTCTGGCCAAGTGTAAGAACTCAGCCCCAGGGAAGGATGATATTTGTTACATAATGATAAAACATCTAAGTGAGGAGGGACTCCAAAAGATACTTGCACTATATAACAAGGAGTGGGAAGAAGGGTGAATACCGGAGAGGTGGAAGGAAGCAATCATTGTGCCATACCCCCTAATCCCTTTAGCCACAAGGGCCACATCTAACTCCCTCTTAAATATAGCCAATGAAATGGCCTCAACTACCTTCTGTGGCAGAGAATTCCAGAGATTCACCACTCTCTGTGTGAAAAAATGTTTTTCTCATCTCGGTTCTAAAAGATTTCCCCCTTATCCTTAAACTGTGACCCCTTGTTCTGGACAGTTGAACAGAGGGATCTGGGTATAACCGTGCATAGTTCCTTGAAGGTGGAATCTCATATAGATAGGGTGGTAAAGAAAGCTTTTGGTATGCTAGCCTTTATAAATCAGAGCATTGAGTATAGAAGCTGGGATGTAATGTTAAAATTGTACAAGGCATTGGTGAGACCAAATCTGGAGTATGGTGTACAATTTTGGTCGCCCAATTATAGGAAGGATGTCAACAAAATAGAGAGAGTACAGAGGAGATTTACTAGAATGTTGCCTGGGTTTCAACAACTAAGTTACAGAGATAGGTTGAATAAGTTAGGTCTTTATTCTCTGGAGCGCAGAAGGTTAAGGGGGGACTTGATAGAGGTCTTTAAAATGATGAGAGGGATAGACAGAGTTGATGTGGACAAGCTTTTCCCTTTGAGAATAGGGAAGATTCAAACAAGAGGACATGACTTCAGAATTAAGGGACAGAAGTTTAGGGGTAACATGAGGGGGAACTTCTTTACTCAGAGAGTGGTAGCGGTGTGGAATGAGCTGCCAGTGGAAGTGGTGGAGGCAGGTTCATTGGTATCATTTAAAAATAAATTGGGTAGGCATATGGATGAGAAGGGAATGGAGGGTTATGGTATGAGTGCAGGCAGGTGGGACTAAGGGGAAAAAAATTTGTTCGGTACGGACTTGTAGGGCCGAGATGGCCTGTTTCCGTGCTATAATTGTTATATGGTTATAAGGACAAAGTGCTGGAGTAACTCAGCGGGTCAGGCAGCATATCCATTACTCTGTGCCTTTTTTACATAGTGTGCATATCGCTTTGATGTTATTATACAAAATTAGTGTTTATGGATCTTTCCATAGCTTGATTAATGATTTTACTTCGGAGTCACGTGAGTGACTACGTGAAGAACCCACCCAGTGCGCAGGCGCGGCATTACGTCAGCAGCGCAACAGCGGCAGCAGCTGGAGCCAGGCTCTCCAGCGGCAAGAGAAAGACAAGACCTCAGGTAAGTGAGTCTTTTGTATTACATAGAGTCGCTAACGGAGGAAGAAGCTATGGCTACCCGAAAGCGACCAACAAAGAGGACTGCCTGCCCAACTCCACCCGAGGAGGGGTCAACATCTGGGCGGCAGCCACCAGCGGCGGAGGAGCTGTTTGAACGCTCCCGCACACCCGACGCCGAGCCGCTCCCTGGGCCGCCGATTTCGACGGCCCGCACAGGGAGAAAATCAACCCGAAAAACAGACCGGCCGGTGGCCTCCGACTCGTCGGAGGAACGGGAACACTCTCCACCGGCGAAACGGGGAGACAGCCGCTTAAGCTGCATAAGGCAGCTGCTCGAGCAGATGCTTGAGGAGGAGATGCAGGCAAGGCATCTCCAAGGAGGACGGGCTTTGGCCTCCTCCAAACCATCACCACACCCTTCTGTTCCCTCCTTGTTTGAGGTCAGTAAGGGAGGCCAGGACTGGGCTGGCCTATCACAAGGGCAGGCGGAAGACAACGTAAGCATGCCAGGCGAGCTGGAGGAAGAAGAGCTACTGGGTGTAGTCAGCAGGTATGCGGCGCCCCCGAGGACCGGAAGGATGCTAGCGCCAAGAATGGCGGCCAGTATAAACAGGCTCTCTAATAAGCCATTGCAGGAGAAAGTTATCCAAGAGGCCCTCGACACTTACACAGCGCCGGAAAACTGCGAGGCGCTTCGAGTAAAGACCGTAAACGGCCAGATATGGAGCCAGCTGGGACAGCATATCAGGACACAAGAGCTGAAGATGCAGCGTATCCTGAAGCTCCACACCGCAGCCATTACCGCCTTTGCTCGGTCCACGGAGAACGTGGAGCTCTCTACACCTCAGCAGGACATGCTGGCCCTGATGTGCAACACGCAGTATGAGCTCAACAACTTAAGGCGTGAAAACATCAGGCCTGCCCTTAACCCCAAATACGCGGGCCTTTGCAAAGCTCCGGCGCCAGAAAAGGAGGCGCTACTATTCGGGGCTGACTTGGGGAAAAGGCTCAAGGAGCTGGAAGAGGCGGCTAAGCCTGTAGGCCTCATGAGGGCAGGGCCAGGACCGAGCAGGGTGAAGACACCCAGTTGGCAGCACGCCTCGGCATCCACCAGCAGGTACCGAGCTGGTGAAAGCCTGGTGACCGCTTCCCACTACCCCCAGAGCTCTTTTTTAGAGCGGAGCCCAGAGCGGAGCCGTGGGAAGATACGCCGCCCCACCACAGCACCAACAAGGACACCCTCGGGCCAAACCCATCGCAAACGCTCCCAGAAATGAACATGGAGGTAGGTGGGTCTGGTTCCTGTCGACATACACAGACAAAGGGTGTTGTATTAACAGGAGGACGTTTAAGGTTCTTCAAACATGTTTGGTGCTCCTTTACTAACAACAAGTTTATACTCAACAGTATCAGTGGATACAAAATTGAATTTAAACCAGGCATACAACCGCCGGTTCAGCACATACCCCAAAGGGTATTCCTTCCCACAGAATTAGAGAAGGTAGAAGGACAAGCTGAACTAGATAGGCTCGTGGCCAAGGGCATCATTGAGAGGGCCAGACACGAGCCATTGGAATTTGTATCGAATATATTTATCAGAACCGAAAAAAGATGGTGGATGTCGCATTATCATTGATTCGACATCACTAAATCAGTCTGTTGAGTATCAACATTTCAAAATGGAGACATTTGTTACTGCCAGACAACTGATCTCCAAGGGATACTTCATGGCAAGCATAGATATTAAGGATGCTTACTATTTAGTACCCATTCATAAGGATCATTTCAGATATCTGAAATTTATCTGGATGGGGCAACTATGGCAGTATAGAGCATTACCCAATGGTTTAACGACAGCTCCCAGATTATTTACTAAAATTCTCAAAGTGGCCATGAAAAAATTAAGAGAACAAAAACATTTAGTCATGGCCTATCTGGATGATGTTCTCATATTGGGGAGAACAAGGGAACTAGCTGTCGCAGGAGTCTTAGCTACTAAACAACTCCTTGAAACATTGGGATTTGTTCTACACCCAGATAAATCAGTATTGAAGCCAACAACTAACATGGACTATCTAGGCTTCACTATCGACACTATCCGTATGACTGTCACTCTGCCAAGAGACAAAAAGGTAGCAGCATTTCCAGCTGCACAATATGGCCCCTTGCATTATCAAAATTTACAAAGAGCAAGGACACATGCACTACGTCTAAGTAGGGGGCATTATGACCGAACTATGGACTTACCCGCTGAAGCCAAATCAGAACTTCAGTGGTGGGTGGATAACATTTGGCACAGTTACAGTCCTATCGCCGTCACCAATCCTAACATAGTCATTACAACGGATGCCAGTGCTTTAGGCTGGGGAGCTACTAACTCTATATCCAGCACAGGTGGCAGATGGACTAATTCAGAGGCATCGCTACTACAATCACTAGGCATAAATTATTTGGAGATGCTGGCCGCCTTTTATGGGCTAAAAGCATATGCATCCGATATGCGGCACGTGCATGTCAGGTTAATGATTGATAACACGACGGTGGTGTCTTACATCCAGCACATGGGTGGCATAAAATCAGTATCATGCGACAAATTGACTACTATAATCTGGCAATGGTGTGTCGAGAGACATATTTGGCTATCAGCTGCCTATTCACCAGGCAAGCTGAACACAGTTGTGGACACCAGGTCACGAAAATTCAATGACAACATCGAATGGATGTTAGACCCAAAAATATTTGCTAGAATTGTTAAGCAATACGGTACGCCAGATATAGATTTGTTTGCGTCTAGATTAAATCACCAGCTACCCATGTATGTGGCTTGGGAACCAGACCCAGAGGCAGCAGCGGTAGATGCCTTCACGCTGGATTGGGGAAATTTCTTCTTCTATACTTTCCCTCCTTTCTGCCTCATCAGCCGGGTACTCCAGAAAATACAAGCAGACTCGGCTTCAGGTATTCTGGTCGTACCCGACTGGCCTACCCAACCATGGTTCCCAGTTTTTCCACGACATGGTGGTAGAGTCACCTATGGGTTTTCACAGCCACCCACAACTATTGACTCACCCGGTATCCGGCATAAGCCATCCATGCCATCAAAAATTGAAACTCCTGGTTTGTAGGTTCTGAACAGGCCTTACCAGGGATTGGGGTTATCAGAACGAACAATCACCACCATGTCGGCGTCCCTGCGAGTCTCTACCAAGAAGCAGTACTTGACCTACATCAAGAAATGGGAGCAGTACTGCCTGGATGCAGGGACATCATACAAGACGGCCTCGATCACGGACATGCTGGAATTCCTGGCCCACTTGCACCATGACCAAAAGATGAGCTACAGTGCCATCAATGCAGCACGGAGCGCCCTGTCCGCTTACCTTATGCCCACAGGACATCACAGCATTGGGTCCCACCCTCTGGTTATAAAACTCCTCAAAGGGATTTATAATACTAAACCTCCTACACCCAGATACACCCATGTATGGGACATAAGTGTAGTTTTGTCACACCTTAGAGGTTGGCCTCCGGTGGGACCCTTGAGTCTAGAGCAGTCCACTCTCTAGACCCTCATGCTCATGGCGCTCGTCTCTGCGCAAAGGGTTCAGTCACTGCATCAACTAAGACTGGACAACATGGTAACCACCCCAGACTCCATTACATTTACCATGCCGGGGTTGGTAAAACAAAGCAGGCCAGGTATGCCCAACTCTCCGTTAATCTTCCGGGCCTATCCTCCAGAACCTAGGCTGTGTGTAGTGACCCATCTATACAACTACGTAGACACAACCCAAACGCTTAGAGGGAGTGAAAAAGCCTTATGGGTCAGCCACAAAAAGCCTTTTGGACGGGTTACCAGCCAGACAATATCTAGGTGGTTGAAACAGGTCTTAAAAGCCGCAGGGATTAACACGGATGGTTTTAAATCCCATTCTATCAGGGCCGCGTCCACGTCAGCGGCGGAACGGATGGAGGTTCCCCTAGACCACATCCTTAGTACAGCGGGATGGTCAAGGGAATCAACGTTCCGGAAATTCTACCACAAACCGCTGATGGAGAAGGACTTGTTTGCGGACAAAATTTTAGAATCTGCAAACTTATAATTTAAAGCCCAGGGGAGCTATTTTTTGTTATTGTTAAATAAACATTTTTGTTTCAAAAAACTAACAAATTCGTTGGTCTTTAGATACCACTTCCTCCCTCGATGAACTTCGGCAGTGAGTGATATAGCTGTTACACGGTTTGAAATCACAGATCTTTGAAGTCTTCACGTAGTCACTCACGTGACTCCGAAGTAAAATAGTGAGATTAAACGAGTACTTACCAGTACGAAGTTTGATCTGTATTTTATGAGGAGTTACGATGAGGGATTACGTGCCCTCCGCTCCCACCCTCATTGTATAGATCAAGCTCGAGCGGATGTCTCTTTAATCTTTACTATCTTTACTTCAATATTGTGTCTACCTGTGATTCCACACCGCTGCCCAGCAAGTGTGTAAGAATGATCAGGTAGTCCTAGGTCTTGAAGCTATCAACTGTGGGGTCTGTGCGATTCCAATATCCTCCAAATGGATTGTATGAAAAGTAATCAGTAAGAAATTGCTAAAGTTTTTTAAATGTAAAGAACTAACCACACCCTGTATCGAGTAAACCATTTAAGAAATATCCAGAGGCAGTTTCATCATCGTCTCTATACCTTCCATTTCTTAATTAAAAATATTTAACATAGCTCAGAGAAACTAGCTGAAAGTGGTAATTGAGGTGGTAGAGATTAAATAGTATTTACATGGAGCTTTTCATGGATTTAATTTGTTCCAAAGCTCTTTATAAATAAGCAAGAGCTTTTGAGGTTTGGCCACTGGCTTAAGACAAGAAATGCGATGGATAATCATGCATTGTTCGTTCTCAAAACATCAATGTGATAAGAATCATAATCTATTTCCGTGACGCTGACTGAGGAAACAAGAGGATCGAGCCTGCTCATCTGACAGAAAGCACCTGACAATATGTTATTCCGTGTTGGAAAGAACTGCAGATATTGGTTTACAATGAAGATAGATACAAAATGCAGGAGTAACTCAGCGGGACAGGCAGCATCTCTGGAGAGAAGGAATGGATGACGTTTCGGGTTGCTGTGGTAGAGTTGCTGCCTTACATCGAATGCAACGCTGCAGACCCGGGTTCGATCCCGAGTACAGGAGCTGTCTGTACGGAGTTTGTACGTTCTCCCTGTGACCATAGAAACATAGAAATTAGGTGCAGGAGTAGGCCATTCGGCCCTTCGAGCCTGCACCGCCATTCAATATGATCATGGCCGATCATCCAACTCAGTATCCTGTTCCTTCCTTCTCTCCATACCCCCTGATCCCTTTAGCCACAAGGACCACATCTAACTCCCTCTTAAATATAGCCAATGAACTGGCCTCAACTACCTTCTGCGGCAGAGAGTTCCAGAGATTCGCCACTTTCTGTGTGAAAACCATGTGGGTTTCCTCCCACACAAGACATACAGGTTTGTAGGTTAATTGGCTTGGTGAATGTAAAAATTGTCCCAAGTGTGTGTAGGATAGTGTTAATGTGCAGGGATCGCTGGTCGGCGCGGACCTGGTGGGCACAAGTGCCTGTTTCCGCGCTGTATCTCTAAACTAAACATCTAAACTTAGTTCTACACTAGTGTTAAACCATTTTGTTTTTGAGCTCAAATTTTTGAAGTAATATTTAATTGCACATTATTATGAATCGGTGGGGCAAGTACTGACTGAGCCACATCTGAAAATGGAAATACAATGGCAACCAAATGTAGGTGTTTGAGCCTCTGTACTTGAAAGACTGACTGGTTACCTCCCACACTCTGAAGACGTACAGGTTTAAAGGCTGTTGGCTTCGGTAGAAATTGTTAAATGGTCCCTAGTGTGTGTAGGATAGTGTTATCGTGCAGGGGTCGCTGGTTGGCGTGGACTCAGTAGACCGACGGGCCTGTTTCCGTGCTGCATCTCTAAACTAAACTAAATTATCCACCTCCATGACTGTAAATTCATGTTCAATTTCACAGTCTTCACAGGTATAAAGTCCAGAACTGCATTAAGAGAGTGTTGCGTCAAGAAAGGTTCAATTATTTAGAAGTAACATTAGACCAAAGCAGACTAATCCATCAAATGTACGGTAGAGATAAAATTGCACTATTCAACAAAGAGCTGATCCGGAAGTGGCGGCGCTGGGAACGGCTGCGGCTCGCCTGCAGTCCGTTTGTCTTTTACTTTTTTGTGTTGTTTTTTTTTCGTTTTGTCTAGTTATGTTTTTGGTTTTTAGGCTGTGTTTATGTGGGGAGGGGGGGGTGAAACGGCGCTGCTGTCACTCCCTTCGGGGGAATATGACCTTTTTGTCGTATCCCCCTTCTCTGCCTCCGTCTACGCTGAGGCCTAGCGGAGCCGGCGACCTCGGGACTCATGAGGCAGCTGACAGGACTCGTCCTGGGCTCGCTCCCGGCCCAGCCCGGGATGGAACGGTGCTCCCGTGAAAGCGGCCTGGTGAGGGGCTGGAGTGGCCCAGCCCCAAGGGAGGAATGGCACTCCCGCTGGAGTGGCCCAGCCCGAGGAAGGAACGGCACTCCCGCTGGAGTGGCCCAGCCCGAGGGAGGAACGGCACTCCCGCTGGAGTGGCCCAGCCCGAGGGAGGAATGGCACTCCCGCTGGAGTGGCCCAGCCTGAGGGCGATCCGGTCCGGGGGCTGGGATGGTGCTCCGGTGGCTGGGACGACGTTCTGGCGGTGGTGTCCAGAGTCCTGGGTTCAGCTGCGGGCCAGCGGCTGCATGTGCTGGACTGGAGGTGCGGCGGCTTCGACCACCCCGGGCCGCAGTGTTTGAACCGGCCCGTTCGCGGGGTTTGGTGAGCTGCGGGACTGTTTGTACCATCGCCCGGTGGGGAATCGCCTCAGCGCAGAGGGAGAAGAGGGAAGAGACTGCAGCCCTAAGATTTTTGCCTCCGCCACAGTGAGGATGTGTCTGGAGGACTCACTGTGGTGGATGTTAATTTGTGTTTATTGTTGTTTATTATTGTATTATTGTATGTATGACTGCAGGCACAAAATTTCGTTCAGACCGTAAGGTCTGAATGACAATAAAGGAATTCATTCATTCATTCATCCAATGTACATCTCTTAACCTATTTAAAAATAATTGGGTCATTCATGTATCTCTCTTTCAGGGAATGTACAGATGCAAATTGACTTTTGCTAATCCCATAATTAGTTTTGAAGTGCTTTCGGACATCCTAAGGTCAAGAAAGCCATTAGATATTTTATTTTGCATATCTCTAAAGATCTGTCTTCAGCACAGAAGCTTGGTGCAATCACAAAAAAAAGCTCATGAACACCTCTATTTTCTTTGAAGATTGAAATTCAGTTTGTCGATGAATGCTCTATTGAACTTCGAAGGGTATATAGCAGAGAGTATATTAGTTTGGTTTAGTTTATTAATGTCATGTGCAGCCAGGTACAGCAAAAAGCTTTTTTGTTGTGAGTTATCCAGTCAGTGAAAAGATTATACGTGATTACAATCATCCAAAGTGTACAGATACAGGATAAAGGGTATAATATTTAGTGCAAGATAAAGTCCAGTAAAGTCTGATTAAAGATAGTCTGATCTCCAATGGGTTAGATGGGAGGCCAGGACTGCTCTCTAGTTGGTGTGAGGACAGTTTAGTAGCCTGAAACCACTGAGAAAATACTGTCCCTGAATCTGGAGGTAAGCATTTTCAAACTTCTATATCTCTTGCCTGATGGGAGAGGGGAGAAGAGGGAGTGACTGGGGCGAGACTGATCCTCGATAATACTGGTGGCCGTAGAAGGCAGTGTGAAGGGTAGATGGAGTCAATGGAAGGGAGGTTGGTTTGCGTGATGGATCCGTAATTTCTTACAGTTTTCGATGTAGCTGTTCCCATCCTGTGAAGCATCCTGATAAAATGATTTCTACGGCACGTCTTGAAAAGTCCGTTGGGGACATGCTCAACTTCCTAGATCTTCTTCAGAAGTAGTATTGGTGTACTTTACATAGATACATAGAAAATAGGTGCAGAAGTAGGCCATTCGGCCCTTCGAGCCTGCACCGCCATTCAATATGATCATGGCTGATCATCCAACTCAGTATCCCAGCAGGCCTTCTCTCCTCAGCTGATCCCTTTAGCCACAGGGCTACATTTAACTCCCTCTTAAATATACCAATGAACCCCAACTACCCTCTGTATCGAGGGTTCCAAGATTCCCACACTCTGTGTGAAAGCAGTTCTTCTCATCTCGGTCTTAAAGGATTTCCTCCTTATCCTTAAGCTGTGACCCCTTGTCCTGGACTTCCCCAACAACGGGAACAATCTTCCTGCATCTAGCCTGTTTCTGGGACTTAACGAAAAAAAGACAGAAGTGATTTTGTTCGGCCCTATGGCTACATGAACCTTCTTTATTTGGGTCCATTTGCAGTTTTCGTAAAGCCAACACCTGATGGGACGGTGATTTTAAATTAGATAAACAAATAGGCGTTTTAAGTGTTTCCAGCTCTCTTTATGCGAAGGAAGCAGGAAATGACCCATTCTCGAGCGGCAGCATTTTGAAACAGTAATTCATACCTGCCTTTCATCTCGGCATTACCCCGCTGATCCCTGGAATCTCACAAGCTTCGTTGGCTCGTCTCATTGGTCCAAAAAATGCTGCCCCTTTTAAAACTCGAAAGAGGGAGCACATTACGCCAATTTTGGCCTCCCTCAACTACCCTGCACTGTCGGTTCAGAAAATTTTATTTGTTTTTAAATCAGAATGGCCTCACCTTACCTCTCTGAGCTGAAAAATGTTCTTCTCATCTTGGTCAGCTGCTCCTTGGATTTCCAAGGTTAAGCGGAAGCTAGAGCTGTAGAGCCTTGTCTGGACTTCCCCAACATCTCTGGAACAATCTTCCTGCATCTAGATCTGTCCAACCCCTTAAATGTCCATTTTTAAATCCTCCCTATAAACTCATTTTATTCCCCTTTCAATCTCCTAAATTCTAGCGAGTACAGCCACACTTGTTTTAGTGCTTTTAATCTATCCAGTCTTTCCTCAGTATGAATAACTTTTTGTGACATCCCAGGAACAGCAGTTTGTGTGAACCTTCTCTGCACTTTATCTATGGTTATA
The DNA here is from genome assembly GCF_028641065.1 of Leucoraja erinaceus. NCBI lineage: Eukaryota > Metazoa > Chordata > Chondrichthyes > Rajiformes > Rajidae > Leucoraja > Leucoraja erinaceus. Next base: position 491,649 of record NC_073378.1, read on the forward strand.
TTATGGCCTTCCTCATTATGGAGCGAAGGAAATAGGCAAAGTTTCTATAAGCCGAAATCTCCTAAATTCTAGCGAGTACAAGCCAAGTCTATCCAGTCTTTCCTCATATTAAAGTTCTGACATCCCAGGAATCAGTCTGGTGAACCTTCTCTGCACTCCCTCTATGGCAGTAATGTCCTTCCTCAGATTTGGAGACCAAAACTGTACGCAATACTCCAGGTGTGGTCTCACCAAGATCCTGTACAACTGCAGTAGAACCTCCCTGGTCCTATACTCAATTCCTTTTGCTATGAATGCTAACATACCATTTGCTTTCTTCACTGCCTGCTGCACCTGCATGTCTACTCTCAATGACTGGTGTACCATGACACCCAGGTCTCGTTGCATCTCCCCTTTTCCTAATCGGCCACCATTTAGATAATAGTCTGCTTTCCTGTTTTTGCCACCAAAGTGGATAACCTCACATTTATACACATTATACTGCATCTGCCATACATTTGCCCACTCACCCAGCCTATCCAAGTCACCTTGCAGCCTCCTAGCATCCTCCTCACAGCTAACACTGCCCCCCAGCTTAGTGTCATCCGCAAACTTGGAGATGTTGCATTCAATTCCCTCGTCCAAATCATTAATATATATTGTAAATAGCTGAGGTCGCAGCACTGAGCCTTGCGGTACACCACTAGTCACTGCCTGCCATTGTGAAAATAACCCGTTTACTCCTACTTTTTGCTTCCTGTTTGCCAGTTAGTTCTCTATCCACATCAATACTGAACCCCCAATACCGTATGCTTTAAGTTTGTATACTAATCTCTTATGTGGGACCTTGTCGAAATCCTTCTGAAAGTCCAGATACAACACATCCACTGGTTCTCCCCTATCCACTCTACTAGTTACATCCTCGAAAAATTCTATAAGATTCATCAGACATGATTTACCTTTCGTAAATCCATGCTGACTTTGTCCAAGGATTTCACCACTTTCCAAATGTGCTGCTATCCTATCTATAATAGCTGATTCTAGCTGTTTCCCCACTACCGATGTTAGACTAACTGGTCTGTAATTCCCCGTTTTGAAAAATTATCACTACTGCATCCACTACTTCTGGAGCTACTTTCTTAAGTACTCTGGGATGCAGCCTATCTGGCCCTGGGGATTTATCAGCCTTTAATCCATTCAATTTACCCAACACCACTTCCCTACTAACCTGGATTTCACTCAGTTCCTCCAACTCCTTTGACCCACCGTCCCCTGCTATTTCCGGCAGAGTATTTATGTCTTCCTTAGTGAAGACGGAACCAAAGTAGTTATTCAATTGGTCCGCCATATCCTTGTTCCCCATGATCAATTCACCTGTTTCTGACTGCAAGGGACCTACATTTTTTTTAAACTAATCTCTTTCTCTTCACATATCTATAAAAACTTTTGCAAGTCAGTTTTTATGTTCCCTGCCAGTTTTCTATCATAATCTATTTTCCCTTTCCTAATTAAGCCCTTTGTCCTCCTCTGCTGCTCTGGATTTCTCCCAGTCCTCTGGTAGGCTGCTTTTTCTGGCTAATTTGTACGCTTCATCTTTTGCTTTGATACTATCCCTGATTTCCCTTGTTATCCACGGATGCACTACCTTCCCTGATTTATTCTTTTGCCAAACTGGGATGAACAATTTTTGTAGTTCATCCATGCAGTCTTTAAATGCCTTCCATTGCTTTCTTGGACATTTCTTCGAGGTGGCTGGTCCAGGACACATTGCTGGTAATATTTATTCCTAAGAACTTGAAACTACATCACTACTTAAGCACCATCAATGTATACAAGGGTATGTGTGCTGCTTTGCTTCCTGAAGTCGATGACAATCTCATGGCACCATGTTACGAGGTTCTCAATTTCCTTCTTGTCCTCCGCCTTGTCATTATTTGATATCCGGCCCAGTACGGTTGTATCATCTGCAAATTTGTACTGGTTGCAATCACGGTCTGGTTCGGTCACCCGAACGCCAGAAAAGGAGGCGGCTACAGAAACCCGTCCACCAATTGAAGGGATCTATCGGAGACGCTGGTTCCAGGATCCTGATCACTGCACCACATTGGCCATAATCCGGCCTCAGCAACCATGCTTTGGTTGCGCTACCTATTTTAGTTGTGCACTATTATAACATGGCTACGCAGTATTACTGGTTAGTACTTTAGTGTATTACTGATCATTGTTATGGAGATCAGGTAGGTTCAGCGGACTAAGCAAAGGTATTCTGCGAAATGATCACCCAGTCTGTGTTTGGTCTCGCCGATGCATAAGAGACGACATCTTGAACAATAGATACAGTAGATGAGGTTGGAGGAGGTGCAAGTGAACCTCTGCTTAACCTGAGAGGACAGTAGGGGTCCCTGGACAGAGTCAAGGGAGGAGGAATAGCGACAGGTGTTGTATCTTCTGCGGTTGCAGGGGAAGGTATCTGGGGAGGGGGTGGTTTGGGTGGGAAGGGATGAGTTAACCAGGGAGTTGCGGAGGTGGCTAGTGGTGGAATCCCGTTGGAGGTGGCTGAATATTCGGAGGATTATGTATTGTATGCGATGGCCTATGGGGTGGAAGGTAAGGACTAGGAGGACATAGAAACATAGAAATTAGGCGCAGGAGTAGGCCATTCGGCCCTTCGAGCCTGCACCGCCATTCAACATGATCATGGCTGATCATCCAACTCAGTATCCCGTACCTGCCTTCTCTCCATACCCTCTATCTTTGATCTCTATCTCTATTGCGACTAGGGGGAGGGGGAACAAGGGTGGAGCTGTAGGGTATCGAGGAGACATGAGTGAGGGCCTTATCTATGATGGGAGAGGGGACCCCCCGTTCCCTAAAGAATTAGGACATCTCGAATGTCCTAGTATGGAACACCTCATCTTGGGCGCAGATGCGGCGGAGACAGGGGAATTGGGAGTAGGGGATAGAGTCTTTGCAAGAAGCAGGAACAGGTGACTGGAACACAGCTTGTTGCAAGTTAAAATACAGATGCTGCAAGAACACCTGGTGTGCTAATCTATTCCATCAAAGCTCCACTACAAATATTGCATGAATAAATGCATGCTTCTTTTTTTGTGCTTGTAATGACATTGGCACAAAACAGATTCAGTTTTTTTTTTGTACAATTCGCAATGCCTTAGTAGTTATAAAAAAAGTCCAAATGGAGGGTATTCTAGCCCAAATCAAGAGGACTGTAGTTAAACATAGGATTAGGCCATCCAAATCTATACTGCCATACAATACTGGCTGATCCATCTTTCTCTCTCAACCCCATTCTCCTGCCTTCTTCCCTTAACCTTTGACACCCCTACTAATCAAGAATCTGTCAATCTCTGCTTTGAAAATACCCAAAAAAATACCTGGCCTCCACAGCTGTCTCTGGCAATGAATTCTTCAGATTCACCACCCTCTGACTAAAGAAATTCCTCCTCATCTCAAACGTCAAAGGTCTTTTATTGTCACGTGTACCAATTAAGGTAAAGTGATATTCGTATTACCATACAGCTTGCTGCCCAATGCACTCAACAGTGTGGGAGGAACTAAGTCTAAGTAAGTCATACTAAAAAAAGCAACAAGACACATCCACCACAGCGCATTCCACATTCCTCACTGACCATAAAGTCTAATCTTCTTCCGCATTTTCCTCCCGCGGTTTGGGCAGTCAAACCATACGTTGGGGCGATCGAAGCTCCCGCGTCAGGGCAGTTGAAGCTCGCAAAGTGGGTCTCTAACCAGAGACAGCGAGCCCCACAATGTTAAAGATAGCAGGCTCAAGCGGTTGGAGTTCAAAGGTCGATCCCTGGCAAAGGGATCGCCAGCTCACGATGTTTAGATCCCGCAGGCTCCCGTGGTAGGAGCTCCCGAAGTCAGTCTCCAGCAAAGGCATCTAGCACAATGTTAGGCCGCAATGCGGTCGGAGATATAATACGGAAATAGATCACACCTTCGTCGAGGTAAGAGATTAAAAAATCTCTTACCTTGATCTCTGACCAAAATCTTGGCTGCTTTTCCAAGACAGTGTGAAGAGTAGATGGATGCAGAGGTGGGAAGTCTTACCTGTGTGATGGACTGGGCTACATCTACAACTTTCTGGTGTATCTGTAGAGGTTTGTGGAGAGATGCCTAATTTCCTCAGGAAATAGAAACATCGGTGTGCCTTCTTGTTTATCGTAACAACACGTTTGGTCCATGACAGATCATTGGTAATATTAATGCCAAGAATGCTCATTGGAGTATGAAGTTCACCATACTTCCTGAAGTTAATAACTAGCTCCTTCATCTTGCTGACATTGAAGAGGTTATTGTCCTGACTCATGTCCCGACCCGAAACGTCACACGTTCCTCCTATCCAGAGATGCTGCCTGTCCCTCTGAGTTACTCCAGCTTTTTGTGCCTATCTTCGGTTTAAACCAGGATCTGCAGTTCCTTCCTACACAACATGTGACTAAGTTCTTATCTCATTCCTGTACTCTGTCTCGCCATTGCATTGCCTGCATAGTTGTAGATGGAATTAGAGCTGAAGTTGGCTGTGCAGTCGTGACTGTCTAGGCAGTACAGTAGGGGGCTGAGAATGTACAAGGTGTTGTTACCTGTCCTCACTGACTGAGGACTGTAGGTCAGAAAGTCGAGGGTCAAGTGGCATACAGAGCCAATTACCAGGTCTAGGAATTTGAAGATGAGTTTGGATGGGATTATGGTGTTGAAGGAGAGCTATGGTTGATAAATAAGAGTACAGCGTAGGAATCCTTGGTGTCTAGGTGCTCCGGAGATTACTTTAGAGCCAGGGAGATGGTGTCTGCTGTGGATCTGTTGTGAAGTTGAACAATCTACAATGGATCAAGTCTGGCTGGGAGGTTGATGTTAATGTGCTCCACCACAATCTCTCGAAGCACTTCGTGATGGTGGATGCCAGAACTACTGGACAATAATCATTAAGGCATAGACACATAACTCAGCGGGACAGGCAGCATCTCTGGAGAGAAGGAATTGGTGACTTTTCGTGCCGAGACCCTTCTTCAGAATCACTACCTTTATAATGTTTGGCACCGGGATGATAGTGGTCTTTTTGAAGGGGGTGGTGACCTCAGAATTTAATGTTAAAGGCAGCTGATCTTACATCTGCCAAAGTAACAGTTGGTACCCGAGACTGTCGGGGCAGGAGGCATTCTACCACCGACCTTCAGTTCAAAACGGGCATAGAATGGATTGTGTTCATTGGGGAAGGACCCATTGGTGCCACCGATACAGCCAATCTTCACTTGGCAGCCCGTTGTAGCGCATAAGCCCTGCCACAATCTATGGGTATCCATGCCATTGCCTCAAGACTCCAGCTTAGTCTGGAATTTCCTCTCCGTATTCTTAATGACTCTGTGAAGGGCGTAGATAGATTTTTTAAACAGCTCTGGATCTTTTGACTTGAATTACTAACTGGTAGTGTATAATGAACCATTTTACATAAATGAATGGAATGCGAGGAATCTGTGTCAGCATGCGTTTGAGCTAGAGTACGAAGGGTTTCACCAATGTTCTGGACACTGCCTACCCTCAACTCTTTTTAAGGGAATTTACAGTGCATTAATTGGCTGTCATGTTCCTGGTTTACAAAGCAATGTCACTATCGAAGTACCCAGACTATTGTAAGTTTCTTTGGCACATCTTTAAGAATATATTACATAAATGCAAAGTCAATGTGAATGTTGGTCAGATGAGGAAGCAACTTTTCCTCTTGGATTAAGAATAAATGACAATTCAGACGGATCAATCTGCTTTGGCAGTTTAAGCTTCCAATGGTAACTATTCCCTGCACCGAAAGCCCTCCTTGCGACACTGTAGCAGTGATCTCTTGTATTCACCAAGTTCAAAGAGATCTTTTGGTTATTCATGAAGATAATGTATTTTATTTTCTTGGAAAATGGGTTAGCTCAAAGTCATGGGAATGCAAGGTCTGCGAAAACAAAAATATTTGGCTGGTAGCAAACCTGACAAATACTTGATTGGTATGGGTGTCAAGAGATCTGGGGAGAAGGCAGGAGTATGGAATTGAGGGACAAAGATGGATCAGCCATGATTGAATGGTGGAACAGACTTTATGGGCCGAATGGCCTAATTCTGCTCCTATATAACTTATTTAGCACAAAATGCTGGAGTAACTCAACGGGACAGGCAGCATCTCTGGATAGAATGAATCGGTGACATTTCATCTGAAGAAGGGTCTCGACCTGAAACGTCACCCATTCCTTCTATCCAGAGATGCTGCTTGTCCCGCTGAGTTACTGCAACATATTGTGTCTATTTTCAGTTTAAAACAGCATCTGCAGTTCCTTCCCATAACTTATTTGGCAAATGGGAAAGTCACCACTATAAAAACCAGTCGGCATGGATGAGTCAGGCGGAAAGGTCATCTTCCGCGCTACAGCAGTCTAAAAAAGGGTCCTGAAACAACAGCTATCCATGACCTCCCGAGATGTTGCCTGACCCTGAGTTACTACAGTACATTTTTGCAAACCAGCATCTACAGTTCATTGCGCCGGTATGACTCGGCATTTGAAATGCAACATTATCTGCATAAACAGAAAACATCTTCCTCCACAGATGCTGCGTGACTCACTGAGTTCCTCCAACACCTTGCGTTTTGCTCAGCATTGATCAGTTCGGATGTTAGGGGTCATGGGGAGAAGGCAGGAGAATGGGGTTGAGAGGGAAAGATAGATCAGCCATGATTGCACTTGATGGGCTTGTGCACAGATACAGGATACCGGTATCTAACATGAACTTAGTTACATACCGGCATCAGCAGTCTATTGCATCTCCATGTCAAGGGCAAGGGCAAAGCAGATGGGGTCGGAAAACATAGGATGGTGCAGCCAATCGACTTCATAAGTGAGAGGAAAGAATTCGGCCATTCGGCCCATCGAGTCTACTCCAGCATTCACTCATGGCTGATCTATCTCTCCCTCAACCTCATTCTCCTGCCTTCTCCCCATAACCCCTGACACCAGTACTGATCAGCCCGTACTTCTCCCGTCCCTCTACCACGGCATCGCCCCAACCCCAGCCCCAGCCCCAGCCCCAGCCTCGGCTCTCACCTATGGGTCGCTGAAGGCCGAGGGCCTGCAACACCGCGGTCTCCACAGCGGCCCAGGAGCGCGACAACCGCCGCAGCCGCAGCATCACCAGCATCATCGCCGCCATTGCAGGGAGTCGGGACACCGCGCATGCGCCAGATGCTGCCCCCACAGGGAACTACATATCCCAGCGTCCCCCGCGCGCCTTTACCGCATGGGACGAGCGCAGTCCCGGCCGGATGTTGTAGTTTAGGTCGCATCCGTGATTGGGCGGGGGGTGGAGGCGAACAGGATGTGACGCAGCCCCAGAGCTGAGCGACCGTTGTTCCCCATCGCTCCAGAAGCGCGAGCGAGCGAGCGAGCGGCGGGAAGATGGCGGACCGCGGGTACAGCTTCTCGCTCACCACCTTCAGGTAAGCGGCGCCCAGTAGCACGGAGACCGCGTGTGACCGCGGGGTTTGTGCACCACTCACTGCTGCTGCTCACATCTACAGTCTGGATAGACTGCGGCTTCTTCACCTGGTGCAAAGTGCAGCGTCACTGGTGCTCCTGGCGCCCTGGGCCTTGCCGTCTAAACCACACTCTGTAATGGGGGACAGGCTTAGTTTCGCTTTCCCTATGGAGACGGCACTGGTGGGGTTCAAACAGCTTTCAAAGAAAAATCAAGTCCCCGATTTGTGTGCGTTTCGTCATACATTGGCGAAACATTTTGAAATTGTCCAGATTCACTTTCTCTATTCCCGTCTGCAGGTGGATCTCGGCCCGAAACGTCACTCATTCCTTCTCTCCTGACAAAGTCAGCATGGATTTACGAAAGGGAAATCATATCTGACGAATCTTATAGAATTTTTCAAGGATGTAACTAGTAGCGTGGATAAGGGAGAACCAGTGGATGTGGTGTATCTGGACTTCCAGAAAGCTTTCGACAAGGTCCCACATAAGAGATTAGTATACAAACTTAAAGCACACGGCATTGGGGGTTCAGTATTGATGTGGATAGAAAACTGTCTGGCAGACAGGAAGCAAAGAGTAGGAGTAAACGGGTCCTTTTCAGAATGGCAGGCAGTGACTAGTGGGGTACCGCCAGGCTCAGTGCTGGGACCCCAGCTATTTACAATATATATTAATGATCTGGATGAGGGAATTGAAGGCAATATCTCCAGGTTTGCGGATGACACTAAGCTGGGGGGCAGCGTTAGCTGTGAGGAGGATGCTAGGAGACTGCAAGGTGACTTGGATAGGCTGGGTGAGTGGGCAAATGTTTGGCAGATGCAGTATAATGTGGATAAATGTGAGGTTATCCATTTTGGTGGCAAAAACGGGAAAGCAGACTATTATCTAAATGGTGGCAGATTGGGAAAGGGGAGATGCAGCGAGACCTGGGTGTCATGGTACACCAGTCATTGAAGGTAGGCATGCAGGTGCAGCAGGCAGTAAAGAAAGCGAATGGTATGTTAGCTTTCATTGCAAAAGGATTTGAGTATAGGAGCAGGGAGGTTCTACTGCAGTTGTACAGGGTCTTGGTGAGACCACACCTGGAGTATTGCGTACAGTTTTGGTCTCCAAATCTGAGGAAGGACATTATTGCCATAGAGGGAGTGCAGAGAAGGTTCACCAGACTGATTCCTGGGATGTCAGGACTGTCTTATGAAGAAAGACTGGATAGACTTGGTTTATACTCTTTAGAATTTAGGAGATTGAGAAGGGATCTTATAGAAACTTACAAAATTCTTAAGGGGTTGGCTAGATGCAGGAAGATTGTTCCCGATGTTGGGGAAGTCCAGGACAAGGGGTCACAGCTTAAGGATAAGGGGGAAATCCTTTAAAACCGAGATGAGAAGAACTTTTTTCACACAGAGAGTGGTGAATCTCTGGAACTCTCTGCCACAGAGGGTAGTTGAGGCCAGTTCATTAGTTATATTTAAGAGGGAGTTAGATGTGGCCCTTCCGGGGGTATGGAGAGAAGGCAGGTACGGGATACTGAGTTGGATGATCAGCCATGATCATATTGAATGGCGGTGCAGGCTCGAAGGGCCGAATGGCCTACTCCTGCACCTAATTTCTATGTTTCTCTCCAGAGATACAATACAAATTTATTGTCATATGAACCTCAAAAGAAGTTCAAACAAAATTTGGTTTCTGCAGTCATACAACAAGAAAAGAACCAAGACACACAGCCAACACAGTTTATACAAACATCCATCACAGTGAATCCCCTTCTACAATACAATATTTATTACATGTCATTTGAACTTCAGTGAGGCTCAAACGAAACTCCGTTCCACAGCCATACAAAGACAATTTCCTACAGACATACACACAATTCAATTAACAGAAACATCCATCACAGTGAACCTCCTCCTCACTGTGATGGAAGGCAAAGTCTTTTATCTCCCCTGTTCTCCATTTTCCCCCTGATGTCGAACCCCAGGCAGGCGATGATAAGTCCCACGGCCATTTTAAGCCGTGCCGGGCGATGTACAGCCCCGCTCCCGGTCTAAATGTCACAAAGTTGGAGCCCCCGTCGGGCGCTGGAATGTCCCGCGGCCATTAAGCCGCGCTGGGCGATGTACTGCCCCGCTCCAGGGTCGTTCCAACCCCGCGACACGGGCTGGAGAAGTTGCATTGCGGGAGCTCCGAAAAGCGGTCTCTCACCGGGACCCGCGAGCTCCCGATATCCTGACAGTCCACAGAAGTTGCGTTGCTGGAGCCTCCGAGCTCAAGAGTCGGACCGCAGCAGGGAGCCACCACCGCTCCCCACGCTCCGAGGCCGGCCAGCCCCACGATGGTAATTCCGCAGGCTCCGTGACTGGAGCCCCCAGGTCGTTCCGGTTTGAGGCTGCTCCACGGTGCTAGGCCTCAACGACAACGGAGACCCGACAGGGAAAAGGTCGGGTCTCCAGTGCAGGGAAGAGATTTTTTTTAAAGTTTCCCCCTCCCCCGCCCCCTACATATACACAGTTAAAAACACTATTAAAAACACGAACAACTACATTTAACTAGACAAAAATTTTTTTTAAAGACAGAGGCTGTAGGGGCCGCTGCAACAGGTGAGTCGCGCCGCCACACGATCAGGATATCTGACATTGTTCTCATTGTGATGAAAGGCAAAGTCTTATCTCTCCCCTGTGTTCCATTTCTTCTCCCGATGTTAAAGCCTCCAACGGGCGATGGCAAGTCCCGCGGCCATTAAGATGCTACCTGTCCCGCTGAGTTACTCCAGCATTTTGCATCCACCTTCTCTATTCCCGTGTTTTTTTTTTGCGTAGGGTGTGTGACGTTAAATTTAGCGTATGTTGCTAAAGTTCTGGACCATTGATCTAAGAGGTGTACGTGTATAATTATGGGCCTTGCATTCAATTAATGCACCATTCAAAAGTAAAAATAAGCTAGTGTCAATAACAGCAGTCTAAAAGTAGAGAGGAAAGAACATTTTTGATTCACTAATGTCATTTACTGAAGGAAAATGTACATGTCTTTGGTAATTCCAGGTCTACGAATGTATTGCTATTAGTTTATTATTAAACTACGGCCGCCCTTCGCCCTCTCTCCCCCTGTGCAGCCGCACTGTCACAGGCTGGGGATTGGCAGCGCCCACACATATGGGGCCGGGCGGAGTGGGGTGCAGCTCTGGGCAGTGGACAAACGGGACCATAAACCTGGCAATGTCCCCATCAGCTGCAGCAGAATTGGGGACAGTTTGGTCCCTCCGCCCACCCAGAGTCAATGACCACGCTGCACCAGCACCAGACCCCAACCCCGACCCACACACGACACGGGGCAACTCACCCCGACATCCACCACCACCACATGGGGTGATTCAACCCCCCAACCCACACATGGGGTGATTCACCCCCCCAGACCCCGAGCCACACACAACACACGGGGTGATTCGACCCTCACGTAGGGGAACAGATGGCCCGTGGTCTGCGAGTGTGGAACCAGTCAGTGTGGAGTCCGGTTGCTGGGACAGAAGCACTGGCAGCCATAGTAAGCTGGCCCGCTGCACTGGCAGCCATAGTGAGTGCTTACCTGACGTTCACCGCTTGTTCTCCAGAAGGCATTGCGTGGCAACAGTACGGGTCACGGGTCATGGCCTTGACTGCCGTGCAACCTCCCTATTGAAATAGTGGTTAAAGGTTGGTTTGTGTACCATCCAGACAAATATCACAAGTGTAGAATCATACTATACGTGCGTGCTAGAGTTGGTGCAAAGGGGGAAAAGTACGCATTATAGTGAAAGTGCACAATAAATAAAAAGTCACAATGAAGTATGGTGGGAATACATAGCTTGCATATGAAAGCTTTTTGACCTTCTGCCCAACAGGAAAAGGGAGAAGAATGTACTGCAGGCTGGGGTCCTTGATTTTTAGCTTTTTTTTGAGGCAGAGCGAACTGTAGATAGTGTGTGGGGGGTGGGTGGGAGGCTGGCATGTATGGTGTATTGGCATCAGTCACAATTCTGCAATTTCTTGTGGTCTTGGGCAGAGCAATTGCCTCGCCAAGCTGTGGCATTTGCTAAGAATAATTTGAGATATGCTGAGGAATTAGAGGTATTGATGTGCTTTGTTGGTTAAATTGGTGATGTTTACAAAAGGAACTTGAGGCTGACCATTTCAGCACCACTGATGTGTACTAAACCCCGTTTCCAAAAATTGATGACCAGCTCCTTTTTTGCTGACACTAAGGGAGCAATAACTTTCTGGCGAGGATGCGACTTTATCCAAGTCGCATCCTCACCCCCATCCTCGCGGCCTACCACTGGATCGGAGCGGCCTTTCCTACAGGGGAAACATCCCTCACAGTGGGAAACTTTGATTCTGCTGTGTGGGAATGTTTTATGTTGAACTCTATCGTGTGTTGTGTTCTTTATTTTTATTGTATGGCTTTATGGTGATCACATTTCACTGTGCCAACTGGCACATGTGACAAATAAATGTATCTTGTATCTTGTGATGGCTCAGCATCTGATCCACCAGGCAATGTTTCCCATGCTCACTTTGCCCCGGACACCAAGTTCTCTGGAATATTTATCATACTGTGTAACACTGAAGAAAAATTAATTTAATTGGTGGGGTGTTAATAGAGATAACATCTAAAGGTCCAGAATATTTGCCAGTCCAGCACCACCCAAGTCCCAAGTGTGCTGGATTATAGTTTATATCGGACTTGAAAAGGGAAATTTGCAAGGAAACTTGGGGAAATAAATCAATTTTGGATTCACCTATACTAATTTATACTTTATCTTGTAGTCCTTCAGGCAAACTTGTCCAGATTGAGTATGCTTTGGCAGCTGTAGCCGCAGGAGCTCCAGCGGTTGGAATTAAAGGTATGGGCAGTAATATGACCGTTTTAACAACTTCAGGTTTACACCAACTGTAAATGAATTTTGTTTTCTTATTTTTTATTCTTAACTGGGAAACAGGGCATTAATCTGATAGAACATACTAATGTACAGCACCGGAACAGGTTCTTTGGCCCACATTGTTAGTGTTGAACATGATGCCAAGCTTAACTGGTCTCATAAAGTTGCACATGACCCATTTATCCTCCATTCTCCACGTGGGGACTATTAGTGAGAAGCATTAGGAGCCATTCACCCATGGATAGGCACAACCGTGTACCTATCTAAATGCCTCTTAAACATCACTAGTATCTGCCTCCACCACCCCCCCTGACAGCGCGTTCCAGGCACGTACCCACCCGCTGTGTAAGAAAAAATGTGCCCGCACATCTTTAAACTTTGAAGCGTTTATTTTAAAGTCATATCCTCTGGTTACCATTTCCTCCTTTTGAAAATAATTCTGAAGTTCTACCCTATCTTTCCTAATTTTATATAGTTCTATCAGATCTCCCCTCAGCCTCCGACACTCTAGAGAAAACAATCCAAGGTTGTCAAACATCTCCTTATAGCTCATACCCCCTAATTCAGGCACTATGCTATCTTTATAGCTGATACCCTGTAATTGAGGCACACCCACGTCACTCCACTGTTGAAGCATTTTAGATGCTGAGTTTTAAAACGGCTGATTCTCTGGTTGCACTATCCTGTGTTGCAGTTGTTCTTTCAAATCCAATGCCGTGAGAATTTTGCATCAACTGGTTTGAGTTGTATAGTGTTGAAACTATTGTCCAAAAAACATTAGAGTAGGTCCTCAAGGTGCTATACAAATAAACTTGCCTTGCCTTGGCTTGCATTTAAAAATTAATTTGCTGAGATGTTCAGCGGGCATGAATGGTGCTAAATGCAAATGGATTTGTTCTATTGAAATGCAACCATCTACCGACATGCTCACAGTATTGGCATATCAAGTGTGTATGTCTAAGACTTCTTAGCATTTATTTCTACAATTCTCTCCAATTTTTTTTCAAATTCTTAGCATCCAATGGTGTAGTTTTGGCAACAGAGAAGAAACAGAAATCTATTCTTTATGATGAACAGAGTGTGCACAAAGTGGAGCCGATCACAAAGCACATAGGAATGGTGTATAGTGGCATGGGCCCTGACTACAGGTAGGTGACACATATCAGTAAATAAGAATGTACACAAAAATGCTGAAGAAACTCAGCGGGTGCAACAGCATCTATGGAGTGAAGGAAATAGGTGCCGTTTCGGGGCGAAACCCTTCTTCAGACTGATGGGGGGAGAAGGAAGGAAAAAGGGAGGAGGAGGAGCCGACGGCGGAGGGATGGGAGGAGACAGCTCGAGGGTTAAGGAAGGGGAGGAGACAGCAAGGGCTAGCAAAATTGGGAGAATTCAATGTTCATGCCCCCCGGACGCAGGCTACCCAGGCGGAATATGAGGTGTTGTTCCTCCAATTTCCGGTGTTGCTCACTCTGGCAATGGAGGAGACCCAGGACAGAGAGGTCGGATTGGGAATGGGAGGGGGAGTTGAAGTGCTGAGCCACCGGGAGTTCAGGTAGGTTCTTGCGGACTGAGCGGAGGTGTTCGGAGAAACGATCGCCCAACCTCCGCTTTGTCTCACCGAAGTAAATCAGCTGGCATCTAGAGCAGCAGATGCAGTAGATGAGGTTGGAGGAGATACAGGTGAACCTTTGTCGCACCTGGAACGACTGCTTGGGTCCTTGAATGGAGTAGAGGGGGGAGGTAAAGGGACAGGTGTTGCATTTCTTGCAGTTGCAAGAAATTGCTTATTTTTATGGAAAATAAGCAATCCATAGCTTTAATGGAAGACCATATAATAATAATATTTACATGGCTTCCTAGAACAGTAAAATAATTTACTAAGTTATCTGAGATAAAGAATAAGAATGTTCTGGTCCTCTTGATGGATTCTAGAACAGTAGTTTTGGATTCCATGGTTTTGGATATTTCCATTACACTGACCAAAGAAAAGTGCTGTCACCAGCAGTTGCATGGTGATACGATGTAGCAAGCAGACAGCTCATTTCAATATCATTAAAATGTAGTGTACAAGCTAGTGCTATCCTGAGACATTTATGTTTTTGGAGCAAATAACTGATATCTGTAGAATTTGCAGGTTCAATCACCGAATTGTTGTAGTTAAAAGACTGGACTAAATATGTGACTACAAATGTTTTATTTTATTAAAAGTATTTGCTGAGAGGTATTTGCACAACATTTGAAATAGAGGCTATTTATTGAATGGATATGCACAGAAATATCTGGATCAAGGCAATAACTGGATTTTTTTCTCTGAAGCAGTGTTGGCAGATGTCTAGTGTGTACAGCATCTGTTGGCGTTCCCCAATCAGTTTTGGTTAAATTCTTCTCTCGGGTCCCAGGTTCTTGGGAATGATGATTCAGTTGTCGTATCCTTGCAGGAAGAACTCTTGATAACATTGAGTTACTTAGGTCGTGTTATGGTTGGTCAGTAATAAGGATCACAGTCTGTATTAAATGAAGGAGAAAACACAAAGGGCAGAGTGATCTATTCCTGCTCTTTTTCATGATTAAGGTCTTGCAACTGTTGCACACAGGTCCTGAAACGGAAGTAAAATCCCTTGGACTGGTTACTCCTGGACTGTGTGGAGGACAGTTGATGCAGGCTGATGTGTAAATGGAATGGTGTGCATTATACTGAGAATTGGGAAATGTAAATTTATATATTTTTTGTATAAATTAATATTTTTATGGAAAATAAGCAATCCATAGCTTTAGGCAAGACAAGGCAAGTTTATTTGTATAGCACCATTCGTGCAAACAGCAATTCAAGGTGCTTTACAGGAAAGAAAAACCAAAATAGTCAATAATTAAAAATTGCAAGACAAGCAATACGACAAATGTATGAATAATAAAACAACGTCAATGAAACAATAAAACGACTTTAAAAAGCACATAAAAGGGTTAAAATTAGACGGTTAAGATTACCTGCATGTCGAGTTATGGACAATCTATAGAAAACAACAGTGTTTTTAGGCCTGATTTAAATACGCTTACAGTCTGTGCACACCTCAGGTGTTCAAGGAGCTTGTTCCACAGGTGTGGAGCATAAAAACCGAATGCTGCTTCAGCCTTTTTAATTCTGACCCTGGGAACACAGAGTAAACCTGTCCCTGAAGACCTGAGGAGTCTAGGCGTCTCATATACAACAAGTAGGTCAGAGATGTATTTTAGACCTAGATCATTCAGTGCCTTGTAGGTCAGTAACAGAATTTTAAAATCTATCCTCTAACACACAGGGAGCCAGTGCAAAGATTTAGGACGGGTGTAATGTGGTCCATTTTCTTGGTGTTGGTCAAGACTCTGGCAGCGGCATTTTGGATAAGCTGTAGTTGTTTAATTGATTTTTTATTGAGACCTGTAAAGATGCCATTACAATAATCTAACCTACTAAAAATATATGCATGAACAAGTTTTTCAGTGTCTTCTTTGGACAATAATCCCTTGATTCTTGCAATATAGCTTTAATGGAAGACCATATAATAATAATATTTACATGGCTTCCTAGAACAGTAAAATAATTTACTAAGTTACCTGAGATAAAGATTCAGAGAAGCCTAAGTTAGGAAATATGATTGCTTGTACAATGTCCTTACTGGGACTTCCTAATTATTATCTAAGGATAATGGATTATATGCGAGGAACAGCTGTAGATCCATACAAGCTATTTTAATTTGCTAACTCTGAGTTTACATTCCCTACAGGGTATTGATTCGCCGGGCTCGTAAGTTGGCACAACAGTACTACCTGATATATCAAGAGCCCATCCCCACGGCTCAGTTAGTACAGAGGGTGGCTTCTGTTATGCAGGAATACACACAGTCTGGGTAAGTCAGTGATTATGGCTATCCATATGCTCAAAGCAGATTACAATTGGTCACTAGAAGCATGAATAATAATAATAATATATTTTATTTGCGGGCGCCTTTCTAAGTCTCAAGGACACCTTACAGAAAGTTAACAAGAGAGAAAAAACATAGTCGGAGTAAAATAAATAATAAGGACATCACCAATACACAAATTAAAGACATAATTCGCTCCAAAGACAAAAAATCAAAAACACAATGTGAAGAGAGAGCAGCGGCAGCTAAAGCGCGCCAGCGTCCACTCTCCCTTCCGACAGCCATCTTGGACACAAACTAACATATTCACATTACACACAAAAAATCATCCCCCCACAATGGATGCCACTATGGGGGGAGGCACAATGTCCAGTCCCCATCCCCAGTTCTCCCAAAGTCGGGCCTATTGAGGCCTCCGCTATTGCCTCTACGGAGGCCCGATGTTCCTGGCCGTTCTGGCCGGGTGCTGTTGCCCCGGCGTCGGGAGAGTCCTTTCAGCGGCTGGGACGGCTGGAACGGCCGCTTCCTAACTGGGGACCGCGGCTTCCGAAGCCGACAAGGCCGTGCAGGTTTGGAACTCCCAGGCTCCCGATGTTCAAGTCGGCGCCGCCCGCTCCGCAGACCGGCAGCCCGGAGGTGTTGATCACAGCTCACCGGAGCTCCAGCGCGGCAACCCAGGCAAGGCATCGCCCGCTTCGCGATAGCGCTCCAGCACTGTGCCGCCACCGAAGCCGAGGTGCTGGGCGGTCCCCGCCAGGAAACGGTGCTCCACGCCCGCTGGTAGGCCACGAGGACGGGTCGACGGGGTAGCCCGGAGAAAAAGTTGCCTCACCGACCAGGTAGGGACCTAGAAATATTATTACCCCCTACCCCCCACATTATCTCTCCCACAAACAGGGCACAGGACTAACTAAAACTGCAAAAAAAAAAAGTGAATTAAACGGACGGCTGCTGGTTAGCAGCCGTTCCCCAAGATGGCTCTGAGTCCCCACTGGGTTTACTAACTTCCCTGATGGAATCTGTGCTTGATGCTCGGAGAAATACATTCAAAATCTGCAGCCTTCTAAGGACTCAATGTGCTCTGACCGTTGCCAATGAGATGAAAGCAGCAGTAGCCCATTTAAGGTGTACTATCTTTCAGTAAAATGGATGACCTTTTATCCTAGTGCCACTCTTCTGCATATACCGAGTGAGGCTCGAAGGCTGCCATGGGAACATAATTTACTGTATTTCCCGGCAATGAAGACGCACCCCAATTTAAGTTGCTAAATTTTGAAAAAAGGATTGCATGACAGGATCAAGGGTTTGGTTTAGTCCAGGGGTCGGCAACATCGCCTGTGTGCCCCGGGACTGTCTGCAGTTCCCAGATCCCTTGCGTCCACGGAACTGGCTACAGTTCCCAGATCACTGGAGTCCCTGGGACTAGCTGCAGGTCCCAGGTCACCTATGAGCCCCAGGACTGGCTGTAACACCCAGGTCGCCTGCCCCGGGACTGGCTGTAGCGCCCAGGTCGACTGCCCAGGGAGTACCCGCCAACCACTACCTCCACCAGTTGCGCCTGTGCTGAAGGACACCTTGGCTGGCGGGTCTGCAGAAGGCACTGCGGTGGCTGCTGGTTCAGCTGTCCGGTCCCGGACACAATGTGGTGGCTCCATGCCTGGAGCTCCATGGCAGTGATGAGTGTGTGAGCTGCTGGCATGATCCCTGACCCCCTCCTTCTCAACGCTCCTGCCCCTCCCCGCAACATCAGCCAATTTGTGCTGCCCAGGCCGTACTGACCCGGGCCAGACTCCCCACGTACTGTGAAAGGAACTCTTCTTCTTCTCCCCCCCCCCCCCCCCCCCCCCCCCCCCCCCCCCCAGCACAGTCAGTCCGTTTACAGCCGCTTCCCACTTTACAACAGCTTCCCATCAGCTGCCAGCAATGAGGGATAGACTTGGCTATCCCTCAGTACAGCAACGTCATTCTTGATGTTACTGTACTGATGGATAACCAAGTCTATCTTTCTTGGCTAACAACCTAACCTTCGGCCCCCAAGCCTCAGGTAAATTTTCGTGCTTTATTTTTGGGTGGAAAAATAGCGTCTTCATTGCCAGGAAATACGGTTTAAAAAAAAATTCTGATTGGAAAAAATTGCAACTTAATACTTTTCAGTATCGCTAATCTTTTTTGAGGCTGTGCCCCCTGATTCTAGTAGGGCAACATCAATTCTGCATCTACACTGAAGCTATATGTAAGAAGTTTTCATGTTTCAATGAGATTGCTTCTCATTCCTTCAAACTGTATAGAGTCAAGAGCTGCACAGCACAAAAATAGACCATTTGAACCACCTTGTCCATGCAGACCAAGTTGCCATTCTATTTACTTGCATTTGGCCCATGGCCTTCTTACCCCTTCATATCCAAATGTCTTTTGAAAGTTGTAATTGTATCTGCCTCTCTGGTGGCTCATTCCAAATATGCCTACACTGAGTGAAAATGTTGCTACCGAGTTATCTTAGATGATCAAAAACATACAGCTGCATTATGATGTCCCAATTTTTGTGCCAAATACTCATCAAAGTGAAGGCAAGTGTGCCAGATGTTACCTTCACCACACTGCCCACCTGATTTACCATTTCTATGGAATTGTGCAACTGCACTCTAAGATCTCTTTGTTCTCCAACACTCTCCAGTGATTTTGTAAGCTAGCATCTGCAATTCCTTATTTCTAATGTTTTGAGACATTGAGAGAATATTGGCTTATTGGTGAGATTGACCTGTGAATTGTCACCAAGTACTCAAAATGTCCTCCTTTGTATTGATTGCAAGGCCTGTCTCCTGAGCATTAATGCTCATTTGTTTACTTTTAGTGGAGTCCGTCCATTTGGAGTGTCACTATTAATTGCTGGTTGGGATGAGAAAAGGCCATATTTGTTTCAGTCGGATCCATCTGTAAGTATTTTGTTTTCAATCTGATGCTTTTAATAAACTATAATTTCCATTACAACCAGTCTTTATTAAAGCTGCATTATTTGTATAAATAGCAAATGTATTTTACAACAACTTCCCCTAGAAATTATTGTATATTTAGTAAGAATTCAACATTTAAACATTGGTTTTCTGGAATAGTGTAGATTCTACTGCAGACTTTTGATTTTGGATCTTTAGTGCAGAATAAGACTAGCACAAACCTTCAACATTCTGCTAGAAGTGAGATGATAGAGGATGGTTAAGCCATTAGACTAGGGTCTCTTTTATCTTGCAGTTTCATCCCACGCTGATGTAATGAAAGCTTGGTATCCATAATTGCCACAATACCATATGAAAACAAGTTTAGTCTCATTTCCTTTTAAACTTCGGTACCAAACTCATAATTGGCTCATTATCTCGGGGAGAAACCAGACGCATCATCCATTGCAAAAGAACTGCAGATGTTGGAAACCTGAAACTAAAAAGTGTCTTAGAAATGTTCATCAGGTCAGACAGCATTTGTACAGAGAGAAACGGTGTTCATATTTCTGCAAATTAAATAATGTCAAAGCAAATCTAAGAGCTTGATTTTTTTGCAAAGCTTAAAATAAAATCTCAGCTACAAATATGTAGTCTATATAGTCCATAATAGTTCATACCAGCATTATTAAAGTAAATATTTGTTCAAAATTCCAATTAGAGTAAGAATGTTTTGGGACATTCTGTGATAAAGTTAAAAATCAAACATGAGAAGGGGAGAGTTGGTGATACTGAAAAGCATGTCTAATTACCAAGAGAATCCAAAGGACCAAAATGGTGATCCTGCCAATGAAGAGGGGTGGTGAGGGCAAGTTAATTGTAGCTGGTGAGAAAAGGAGAGTGAAAAGGTAAACAATCATGGAACTGAGATGTAGAGTGTTGTAGTTAATGCAAATATAAAGTTTGCCAAAGCTGAAAATACTAATAGGTCAAGCAGCGTTTGTGGAGAGAGGAAAAACAGATTGATCACGTGGCCACTTCTGATGAAAGGCTATCAACTTGTTACATTAACTGTTTTTCTCTGTTTTTTAAAGTTTCTGCTTTCTATTTTCCCAAAAGGGTGCTTACTTTGCATGGAAGGCAACAGCCATGGGAAAGAATTATGTCAATGGAAAAACCTTCCTTGAAAAGAGGTAAAATAGCAATTTCATTTCATTTTGAATGTCCACATTGTGAAATGAGAGTGGGTGGGGAGGTGGAGAAATTGGGGCCAGGCAAACTGGAAAAATACCTCAAGATTCAAGTTGACAGTTTTTCTGGAGGCACAAGAGACAGCAGATGTTACAAACTGTTGGAGTAGCAGTGAGATGCAGTATCTAGAGGCAGCGGGATGGTCAACATTTCGGGTCTGGTCTCTTCATCAGCACTGAGTGGCGAGGGACGGTACTCATAAAGAGGTGAGACGAAGGGAGAATTAAAGCGGGCTGGCAGGTGGTGACGAGGATGGATGTTGAGTTGATGGAGCCAGATTGGGAGAGGACAGCATGGAGTTGGAAGATGTGGTTAGTGGGTGATATGTAGAAATTTGTAAGGAAAGGAAACATGGGGAGCAAATGGAGCCAGGTGGTGGGTGGATGGAGCTAAAGACAGTGGCTGAAATGTAATGTGGAGATACCCAAGGCTGCAAATGCAGGAATCTGGACTCTGCAGGTGATAAATGGAACCAGATAAGAGGGGTGATTTAAAAAAAATAAAAAATAAAAAATCTCAGGGGCTATGAGCAGAGCCAGCATTTAATTGGTGTAGGCTACTGCTTTGAACCTTTGCCGTCATTAATGTGTATCAATGCCAACAATATTATTGGGGAGAAAGTACCGATGTTTTAAAAGTACCAATATATATATATATATATATATATATATTCATTTAGAATATATGTATATGGCTTGCAGGACAACTTCAAGGGTGGAGGTTGTGTGTTTGGAAGGTGCTGTTTATGAAGTCTTGGTGAGTTAGAAACATGGAAAAATAGGTGCAGATGTAGGCTATTCATATAACCATATAACAATTACAGCACGGAAACAGGCCATCTCGGCCCTACAAGTCCGTGTCGAACAAATTTTTTTTTCCCCTTAGTCCCACCTGCCTGCACTCATACCATAACCCTCCATTCCCTTCTCATCCATATGCCTATCCAATTTATTTTTAAATGATACCAATGAACCTGCCTCCACCACTTCCACTGGAAGCTCATTCCACACCGCTACCACTCTCTGAGTAAAGACGTTCCCCCTCATATTACCCCTAAACTTCTGTCCCTTAATTCTGAAGTCATGTCCTCTTGTTTGAATCTTCCCTATTCTCAAAGGGAAAAGCTTGTCCACAATTTCAGCCCTTCGAGCCAGCACCACCATTCAATATGATCATAGCTGATCATCTAAAATCAGTACCCTGTTAAAGTTGTTGCAGTGCATTTTGTAGGTGCATAATCTACTAGTACGGTCCATCAGTGGTGGAGTAAGTAAATGGTTGCGGATGGGTTGCGTATCAAGCAAACTACTATGTGGTGAGAAGCTTCTTGAGTGTTGAAGCTGTACTTATTCAGGCAAGTGGAGAGAGAGTATTCCATCACAGTCTACACTTGTGCTGTTTAGATGATGTACAAGCTTTAGGGAGTTAGGGTATGAGTTACCCACTGCGGGATTTATCACCTCAGAGCCACATAGTAAACATGGCTCGTCCAGTTTACAGTCAATAATGGCCCATTGGATATTGATAGTGGGGGTTGAATGATGGTAATGCTGTTGATTGGCAAGGGGTGACAGCTGCTGGATATCGCCATTGCTTGGCACATCTCATGCTTGAATGGTACTTTCTCCAAACATCCCAGTCCTGGATACTGTTCCGGTCTTGCAGCATTTACTTGTGGATTGGTTCATTATCTAAGGAGTTGCAAATGATGCTGAACATTGTACAATTAGCAAGCATCTCCACTTTGTTGACCTTACGATTGAAAGAAGGTAATGATGAAGCAGCTGAAGATAGTTTGACTTGGGATACTGCCACAAAGAACTCCTGCAGATTATTGACCACCAATCACCACAACAATCTTCCTTTGTGCTAGGATTCCAGCCAGCAGAGCATTTTCCCCCTGATACCTATTGACTCCAGTTTAGTCAAAGCTCCTTAATGTCAGACTTGATGTCAAGGGCATATATTCTTGCTTCAAATCTGGAGTTCAGCTCTTTTGTCCATCTTTGCCCAAGGCTGTTAGGAGCTGAGTGAGTTTGATGAAACAACCTTTCTGTGAATGGTTGTTGATGGAAATGATGAAGGGTGATGCACTGGATGTGGAGACTGAACACAGAATAGTACAGCACACGAACGGACCCTTCGGCCCACAATGTTTGTGCCGAATAAGTTACTGAGGTACCCTGAAAAGCTTTTGTTGCGTGCTATCCAGTCAGTGGAAAGACAATACATGATTAATGTTCCCTGTATTTCCATGTGCCTATCCTAAAGCCTCTTAAACACAACTATTGTATCTATCTATCTCGCAATGAAAGCAATCTTACTATATGCCTTCTTTACCGCCCTATCTACTTGTGTTGCCACCTTTACTGAGCTATGAACTTTGATCCATGAAATGAGAGAGTGAGACCAGGATGACCCACTGCACATTAATGCTATTAAGGGTCATGCCATTACCTTTGTATCTCTTTACATTCAATCTCCTAAAGTGCAACACATTGCACTTGCTCAGGTTAAACTCCATTTGCCGTTTCTCCACTCATTTCTGCAGCTGATCTATCTGTATCTTCTGACAACATTCCTCACTGTCTGTAACTCTTCCAATTTTGGTGTAGCCAGCAAACTTACTCATCAACCCATCTATATTTACGTCTGAAGAAGGGTCTCGACCTGCTGCGTACAAAGCAGTGCTGGCTATCCCTAATTAGCCCATTCTCTTCCAAATGGGACTACATCTTAACTCAAAGAATTTTATCCACTAGCTTCCCTGCCACTGAGGCGAAGCATATAGTTCCCTGGATTCTCTCTGCTTCCTTTCAAAAACAAATAAATAACATTGGCCACTCTCCAGTCATCCGGGATCTTGTGTTATGGCTAGAGAAGAAACAAAGATCCTCATCAAGGTTCCTGCAATCTCATCTCTTGCCTCTCTCAATAACCTGGGACAGATCCCAAGGGGCCCTGGAGACTTAATGTTCTTCAAGAGCCTCAACACCCCCTCCCCATCGATCACAAACTGCCTTAGCATATTTGTACTTACTGACCTTGCTGTCCTCCTTGGTGCGTACAGATGCAAAGTGCTTTATTTAGTACCTTGCGTACATTCTCTGACTACAAGCATAAATTCCCGCCTTTAGCAGTCCTATCTCCCTGGTCTCCCTCTTATTTTTAACGTGTATAAAATGTTTTGGGATTTTCCTTAAAGCTGAGTTATTATAATTGAACCACGCCCATTGCCATGCCAGTTATTATAATTGAACCATGCCCATTGCCATGTCAATGCACTTTCACTTGCGTATTTACAGCTTTTTTCAGAAAAGGTCATTATGCATTTTTGGAACTTTGCTAATAAAATATTATAACTCTGGTGGTTGACAAATTTCTGGTCTCTGAGATGTCAATATTAGGTGGTGATTATTTATGTGTTTTTTCTTAAAATGGTCCACAATATATTGTGGATTTGAGCTTGGAACAAATTTTTTTTAAGCAATTATAAGTTTTTCTAAACTTTACAAATTGTTAAATGGATAATATTCTTCAAGGAGAAAAATAATTTAATGGACTTTGTGACTGTAGGTACAATGAAGATCTTGAACTTGAAGATGCCATTCATACAGCAATCTTAACGCTAAAGGTCAGACATCTTGACATTTACTGTCAATGTTAATAAAAGTTTTAACTGAAATTATTTTTATTGAGCATGCAGTACAATGCACTTACAGCCTGAAATATTTCTTTCATGAACAGGAGAGCTTTGAAGGCCAGATGACGGAAGATAATATAGAAGTTGGAATTTGCGATGAGGCAGGATTTCGCAGGCTCGCTCCAGCAGAAGTCAAAGACTATCTAGCCACAATAGTTTAACAAACAATAATTTTTTTTAATTTGGAAAAAATTTGGTCAGCCACTAATTACAATTTAACTTTTTATTCAATTCATCTGATTTGACAATGGTCAAAGTCGGTGCCGTGTAAAGCTGTAGCATGGGCAACTGATAGATCTCATTTTAGAAATGAAAGCAGATTTGCCATGGTCTGTTCATTTTTTTTTGTTATGTGTATAAACAAAACAATTTATACATTTTATTGTCTATATTTCCACAATTTCACAATGCAGAATTTTTCTTAGGAAGGCCGCGGCTTTCAATCGGGCACGTTCTGGTATTAGATTTATCTTTTGTAGGGTTTCATTAACACCATTTTTTGTAGCACGTTTTTTTAAATATGAGAAATTGTTAATGAACCCACATGGTTGTGCAAGATCAAAGGGGTCTGTGGATTAATCACTTGACTTCATAGTATATTCTTGCACTGAAATAGCTTTAACTGTTTTGATCCATGGGAGTGTTTGGGAATGGTCAGTAATCACCTATATCATTTTGCATTCATGTTGAACAATGACCATGTAAATTTCCTCTTCAGTATATATTGACATCTGAATTATAATATTTGGTCTAATTCTGTCCTGACTTCTGAATTTTCTGTGCAGTTGTCATTATTGCATACAGCATCACCTGTTGCTTGCTGGTAGCATTCTTGAAACAGATCATTTTTATTTGTTGGTTGATGCACTGTACAATTTAATCCAAACTAGCATTCCAATGTAATATAAATGATCTACTGTACGATTGACAATACCATCTTTGAGATGTGTCTTTACATCACATTGACTACTGTTTTGATCCTGGATGTCGAGTTTTCCTATACTATAACTTAATTTGTGAAATTTACAATGAGCAAGGCCCACTTCATACGAGTGGAAACACGAGGTGAACGGTTTAAGATAAACATGCCGAAAGCAAAAGGGGTAGTTAACAGGAAGACATTTTAAGAAAAACGTAAATTTTATGCGCTGATATGATGCTAAACTCCATCCATGAATAATATAGATTTCAAAGAACCATAGTCAAAACTCAACTCTTCACTCTCCATTCCAGCAGACCAATTATATATTATATTGAGTTTTTTTAGGCCACCATTTAAGGTTTAACTTCTTGGTTCATTTGTATCACTTCAGTAATGACTGCAGAAATTAACTTTACAATAAAGAAGAGGGGTTATGTTATTCTGCAATTATTTTTGTACAGCTTATTTCATAGAATCAAGGCAATTTATAGCTGTTTGGCACATGCAAGCCAAAAATAATTATTAGGTTAATCCATCTTTCCAATTTGCAAATCTGCTGCTTATACGTTTTGCACTTCATGTTCAGATCCCGGTTTTATCTTTAAATATCATCAGTGTTTCTGCCTCCAAGTGATGGGTGGGCACAAAAATTCTCAACCTAATGTGTGTTCCATGGTTATTGATCCTGCTGCTAAGGGAAATAATTTCCATTTTATATTTTTCCCTTGGCCTCAGTTCCAAAGAAAACACCAAGAGTCTAGCCAATTTCTCTGAATTAAAAATTCTCCAAACCTGGCTCTGCACCCTATCTCATGCAATCATATCCGATCACGCAGTGGACAAAACTACGCAAAGAGCTTCAGGTACAGCTGATCTTATCTGTTCTAAAGTTCAAGTCTTGCGTCTCTGCCCTTGCATTTGATGCTCAATAATGGCACGTCTTAAATCAACTTATTTCTGCAATTTGTGATGGCAATGTATTTAAAGTAATTTCTCCAACATTATTTGCGTTTTCATGTAAGCTTTTGTGAGAAGTCATTTGAAAATTCTGATATACAAACTTTAAATTTTCTACCACTCATGTCTTCTCAACTCTCCATTAAAAGGTTTGAAAATTAAGCAAACTAAATTTAGTTGATGCAAACATTCTTGTTTATGTGAAATATTTTTGTTCATTTTATTAATGTATTTATACTCTCTTAATCTCCCAAATGTATCTTGTTAGAAAATGTTGATAGCCCCTCAATATCCATGATTTAGTATTTTCCCAAACTTTTGTTTAATTTATTGCCCTGATAACCTTTTGTTGCATGCTGTCCAGTCAAGGAAAAGACTATACATGATTACTAGAGCCAGGATGTTTAGGCGCGAAAAATCTCTGAAATAGGCAGGCAAAAAGGCATAGTAAAATTACAAAAAAGGCACAAAAAAGACATTTATTGACAAAAAAGGCATGAAAGGCATTTATTTCCACCACCAAAATATGGTTAATAATGATACTTATAAAGGTATACTACATTAAATGACCAAAGTTGCCTGGTTGCACATAACTACCTACATTTTTTTCAAATTATCTGGTGTTAAACTATGCCGTCTGTCAGACAGAATATCCTACAGTTGTGAAAAACGTCTTTCTATCCCAGCTGAGGTCACTGGTGAATACCTGAAACAAGCTACAAACTCTACATTTATGTCGATATCTTGTGCATTGCAACTACCTTTGAGAACTTTAGCTATGTTTTGTATTTCTTCAAGATCTTTGTTAGCTAAAATCACCCTCTCAAACTTTCCTTGTATGTCTTCACCTACATCGCCAGGAACTTTTAAGTACAAAGTACACCAAGTGAAGATGTAAACAACTGATCAATAGTTCAGCTCTTTGATTTCTCCAATACGATGTCAAGAAATACTCCTTTGATGGATGACCTGCCTCCAGTGTACCAATGACCACATTGGCAACGGATCTCCTCACAGCATCAGTTATCTTGTCTATTGAGATCCATATTTTGGTGCATGCAACTTCGTCTCTAATTTTCTGCACAACAATGTTGAAGTTGCTGTCAACATATTTTTTCTGTAATGATGACTCACTTGGTATACGTTCCTCTGTGTATTTCCCTAAAAAACCTCTGAGATTTGTTTGTCAATTTCCAGTGGAATTCCAGCATCAATGAATGCGTTGCACAGATCATTCAAACTCAGATTTGCGATTGGAGCCAGCAGTAAATGTTAACCATATAACAATTACAGCACGGAAACAGGCCATCTCGGCCCTTCTGGTCCACGCCGAACACTTATTCTCCCCTAGTCCCATCTACCTGCACTCAGGCCATAACCCTCCATTCCTTTCCCATCCATATACCTATCCAATTTATTTTTAAATGGTAAAATCGAACCTGCCTCTTCCACTGGAAGCTCATTCCACACAGCTACCACTCTCTGAGTAAAGAAGTTCCCCCTCATGTTACCCCTAAACTTCTGTCCCTTAATTCTCAAATCATGTCCTCTTGTTTGAATCTTCCCTACTCTCAATGGAAAAAGCTTATCCACGTCAACTCTGTCTATCCTTCTCATCATTTTAAAGACCTCTATCAAGTCCCGTTCCCCCCCCCCCCCCTCTTAACTGTCTGTGCTCCAAAGAATAAAGACCTAACTTGTTCAACCTTTCTCTAACTTAGTTGCTGAAACCCAGGCAACATTCTAGTAAATCTCTACTCTTTTTTGGAAGTATGAATTTGTATTTGTAGTATTCTATTTCCATCAGAACCTTTCAAACATTTCTCTATGGTTAATTCTCTGAGAAAATATTGTTAGAGGTAAGGAATTGCAGATAATTACTTTGTAAATATTTCAAGGATGGCACAGTGATGCAGATGGTAGAGCTCTTGTTGCACAACTCTGAGCAACAATAAACTTGACTTTATTGTTGTGTGTACAGAGATACAGTTTAGTTTAGAGATACGGCGTGGATACAAGCCCTTTGGCCCAGCGTCCGCACCGACCAGCGATTCCCACACATTAACGCTATTGTACACACACCAGGGGCAATTTACATTTGTACCAAGCAAATTAACCTACAAGCTTGTACGTCTTTGGAGTGTGGGAGGAAACCTACGCGGGCACGGGAAGAACGTACAAACTTCGTACAGACAGCGCCTGTAGTCTGGATCAAACCCAGGTGTCTGGCGCTGTAAGGCAGCAACTACTGCTGCACTCAGTCAAACATTTTTCTTTGTGGCGTGCTATCCAGTCAGCAGAAAGACTGCATGATTACGATCAATCTGTCCGCAATGTATAGATACATGGTAAAGGGAATAATGTTATGTGGAAAATAAAGTTATGACTTTTGATCTAAAGCCTAAACTTACTTTAGAACATAATACATCCGGTGTGGTCTCTGCAAGGCACCCACGTGATTACTACTGTTTAGATTCTAATCTCTTTCAGAGCTCCCTGAGACCTGCTTGGAGGAGAACACCAATTTGTCATCCTATGTTGTTGCTGTTTAACAGCCTTCATTATCTTCCCTCTGGTTTCACAATGTGGTGTAATTATTCAATTACATCCTTAATCCTTGAACCATTTTTCACACTTGCCTGGCTTTGTCTGTCCCCGCCCCACTGCAACGCTACAATCAGTCTGAAGAAGGGTCCCTCCCGATCTGAAACATCGCCTAAACACATCCTCCGGAAATGCTGCTCACCTGCTGAGTTACTCCGGCACTTTGTCTTTTTACGATAATGTATCGACCCAGAGTCACTTCTATGGCCACGGCTGTCTGTCTTTCCCCTTGTTGATTAATTTTCCATAAACATTGCAGTATCAGTTGTCGTCCTGTCCTCGTGTGAAACTGACCCCTATGTGGTTTCGCTCTCCCGCCTGTCTGAAGTCTGATGAGGAACAAACAGCATCCAGCCAAATAAGGAATTTGACACCATGTTTGTGAGGAAATAATTTTCAATTCAGAAATCGGTAAATAATACTGAGTAAAAAAAGAGGATGACATTTCACTAGTGAATTGTTTCTTATGTAAAAGGGCTTAGAAACTTCAATTGTGAGTTATGGAGCGAGGTGCTGCTATAATGTGTCTTAAATAAGTAAATAACAACAGATTCTGCAAACTAAATCCAGCTCGGTATTGCATTAAAAACACAAGTTGCTGGAGTTACTCAGTGGGTCTGGCAACATAGATTCTTTTGAGTAATACAGAGTGGAAACAGGCCCTTCACCCCAACTTGCCCACACCGGCCAACATATCCCAGCTGAGCTACACTAGTCCCACCTGCCTGTGTTTGGTCCATATCCTTCCAAACCTTCACATATATATTTGATAAAATACATCAAAGTCAGCATGGTTTTGTGAAGGGAAGATCCTGCCTGACAAATCTGCTGGAATTCTTTGAGGAAGTTAATGGCAGAGCAGACAGAGGGGAGGCTGTAGATGTTGTTTAGCTGGATTTTCTGAAGGCTTTCGGTAAGGAGCTGCACGTCAGGCTCCTAAGGAAGATGACAGCCCATGGTATTAAAGGGAAGATACTAGCTTGGATAGCAGGTTGGTTGGATGGCAGAAGGCAAAGAATTGCAATAAAAGGTGCTTTTCAGGTTGGCTTCCAGTGACTAGTGGAGCTCCGCCAGGGTCAGTGCTGGGGCAGCTTCTCCACGTTGTATATTAATGATTTGGATGAGGGGATTGAAGGCTTTATGGCCATGTTTGTAGATTGTATACATTGTTTGTGCAAGCAAAGAATCAAATGTGCCACTGAAGTATTCCTATTCCTAGATGATGCTAAGGTAGGTGGAGGGGCAGGCAATGTAGTGGGCCATGCATTTTCCTACTAAGAATAAAGGCGTAGATTATTTTCTAAATGGAGAGAGAATCTAGAAATTGGAGGTGCAAAGGGACTTGGTGCAGGGCTCCCAAAAGGTTAATTTGCAAGTTGAATCAGTAGTAAGGAAGGCAAAATTCAATTTGTATCAAGAGGACTAGAATACATAAACATGTAATGCTGACGCTTTATAAGGCGCTGGTCAGGCCGCATTTGGACCACTGAGCAAATTTGGGCTGCTTGGCTGAAGAAGGATGTGCTGGCTCTGGAGAGGGTCCAGAGGAGGTTTACAAGATGATTCCAGGAATGAGTGGGTTAGCATTTGATGAATGTTTGACAGCACTGGGCCTCTACTCGCTGGTGTTTAGAAGCTTGAGGGGGAGAACCTCATTGAAACTTACAGAATAATGAAAGGCATAGAGTGGATGTGGAAAGGATGTTTCCACTGGTGGAAGACTCTAGGACCAGAGGTCATAGCCTCATATTAAAGGGTGCTTTTTTAAAAAAAAAGGTGGGGAGGAACTTCTCATGGACAACCCCACTTGTCCATCACCTCCCCAGGTGCTGGCTGGCTGCCTGTCCCGCTGAGTTGCTCAAGATTCCAACATATACAAAAGTACAAAGTGCTGGAGTAACTCAGCGGTTCAGGCAGCACCCAATTTTCAGATGCTGCCTGACCTGCTGAGTTACTCCAGCAATTATTGTGTATTGTGTGTTTTTTTTTATTGTACCGCTGCTGGCAAATTCATTTCATTGGCACTTTATGTGCAAGTGACGAATAAAACTTGAAACATGTTCCCAATGTTGGAGGAGTCCAAAACCAGGGGCTTTCATCCTCAGAGGGCGGTGGAGGCTGGTTCTCTGGATGCTTTCAAGAGAGAGTTAGATAGAGCTGTTAGGGATAGCGGAGTTAAGAGATATGGAGAGAAGGCAGGAGAGAACGGCATCCCCAACGGTTGTCCATGCCTGTGCCGCCATCCCTTTCTTGAGACGCTGGCTGTCTGCCTGTCCCGCTTATTGCTCCAGCACTTCGTGTTTTGCTCAGGATTCCATCAATAACAAAAGTTCATAAACTGCTGGAGTAACTCAGCGGGTCAGACAGCCAGCCAACATCAGGGGTGGGAGGGTGGACATCGGAGATGTAATGTCCTCCACGATTGCTGCAGAACTGTGCCCATGCCCGTGCCGCTGAGTTGTACCTGCTCTGTGCTCAGCGGCTGCAGAGTGCATGTCCCACCGGGTTTCCAATAGCAATGTGCTGTGCTCAGCGGCTGCAGGCTGCATGTTCCGCTGGGTTGCACCAGCAATGGGGTGCATGTCCCGCTGTGTTACACCAGCACTGCGCTGTGTTTAGCGGCTGCAGGGTGCATGTCCCGTTGGGTTGCACCAGCCCTGCGCTGTGTTCAGAGGCTGCAGAGTGCATGTCCCGCTGAGTTGCACCAGCACTGGGGTACATGTCCCGCTGGGTTGCTGCAGGGTGCATGTCCCACTGGGTTGCACCAGCACTGGGGTGCATGTGGCGCTGGGTTGCTGCGGGGTGCATGTCCCGCTGGGTTGCACCAGCACTGCGCCTGTGTTCAGCGGCTGCAGGGTGCATGTCCCGCTGGGTTGCACCAGCAGTGGGGTGCATGTCCCGATGGGTTGCTGCAGGGTGGGCTGCACCAGCCCTGTGCTGCGCTGTGTTGAGCGGCTGCAGGGTGCATGTCCCGCTGGGTTGCACCAGCACTGGGGTGCATGTCCCGCTGGGTTGCTGCGGGGTGCATGTCCCGCTGGGTTATACCAGCACTGCGCCTGTGTTTAGCGGCTGCAGGGTGCATGTCCCGCTGGGTTGCTGCAGGGTGCATGTCCCACTGGGTTGCACCAGCACTGGGGTGCATGTCCCGCTGGGTTGCTGCAGGGTGCATGTCCCGCTGGGTTGCACCAGCACTGCGCCTGTGTTCAGCGGCTGCAGGGTGCATGTCCCACTGGGTTGCACCAGCAGTGGGGTGCATGTCCCGATGGGTTGCTGCAGGGTGGGCTGCACCAGCCCTGTGCTGCGCTGTGTTGAGCGGCTGCAGGGTGCATGTCCCACTGGGTTGCACCAGCACTGGGGTGCATGTCCCGCTGGGTTGCACCAGCACTGGGGTGCATGTCCCGCTGGGTTGCTGCAGGGTGCATGTCCCGCTGGGTTGCACCAGCACTGGGGTGCATGTCCCGCTGGGTTGCACCAGCACTGGGGTGCATGTCCCGCTGCTGCACCAGCCCTGTGCTGCGCTGTGTTGAGCGGCTGCGGGAGAGATCTTTGGTCCCCGGAGCGCGTGACGCCCGTCGCCCGTCGCCATGGAGACGCGCCGCTTGGATTGTACACGGAGAGCGCGCGCGCCCAACGGCCCAGGAGCCGCCTCTCACACACAACAACACACAGTGTCCACACATAACACACACGCACCGCACCACAACACAACACAACACCTTGGCCAGCGGTACCTGCACTGGAGGGGAATAGGCCCACACACACACACACACCGGTAAGCTATTGTCTACATTGGATTGGAATTACATGGGTTTGGAGGGATATGGACCTAACGCGGGCAGGTGGGACTGGTGTATGTAGAGGGGACACTGTGGGTCAGTCAGTGTGGGCCTGTAAAACTCTATGGCTCTACGCGATAACAAGAGAGAAGCCATCCACAATGGGGGAGATGAAATATGTAGGAAGGAGCTGGTTCAAACCAAATATAGATACAAAATGCTGGAGTAACTCAGCGGGACAGGCAGCATCTGTGCAGAAAAGGAATGGGTGAAGATTCAGGGGGGAAGGTGACAAGGAGGCATGCAATCAGTAACATAATCAGTAGGGCAGTCAAACTACTATGTGAGAGGTACAGAGAGAGAGGGAAAGCAAGGGTTTCTTGAAGTTAGATACATTAATATTGGGTTTTAAGCTGCCAAAGTGAAATTTGAAATGCTGTTCCTCCAATTTGTGTTGGGCCTCACTCTGAAACAATCCACAGTTGGCAATAACTAAACCTAAATGTGGGCAAGTAATAACTCAGCTGCATCTGTGGCGAGGCCACAATCACAAAGCTATGGGCAGCTTTTCGTTGCATTTCGTTGTCTAATGCATTTCGTTGTCTCTGTACTGTGCACTGACAATGACAATTAAATTGAATCTGAATCTGAATCTTTGCTCAAACTTACAAAATTCTTAAGCGGTTGGACAGGCTAGATGCAGGAAGATTGTTCCCGATGTTGGGGAAGTCCAGAACAAGGGGTCACAGTTTAAGGATAAGGGGGAAATCTTTTAGGACTGAGATGAGGAAAACATTTTTTACACAGAGAGTAGTGAATCTCTGGAATTCTCTGCCGCAGAAGGTAGTTGAGGCCAGGTCGAGGAACAGCTTCTTTCCGGCGGCTGTCACTCTACTAAACAACGTACCTCGGTGACTGCCAATCACCCCCCCCCCCCCCCGGATCAGGTGGTATTTTTTTTTAATTCAAATCGTTTGCTATGTCGCTCTTCAAGGGAGATGCTAAATGCATTTCGTTGTCTCTGTACTGTACACTGACAATGACAATTAAAATTGAATCTGAATCTGAATCTTCATTGGCTATATTTAAGAGGGAGTTAGATGTGGCCCTTGTGGCTAAAGGGATCAGGGGGTATGGAGAGAAGGCAGGTACAGGATACTGAGTTGGATGATCAGCCATGATCATATTGAATGGCAGTGCAAGTTCGAAGGGCCGAATGGCCTACTCCTGCACCTATATTTCTATGTTTCTATTGGAGTTGAGGGCTACACTGGCACTGCTGAGGTTCATTCAGAAAAGGTATATTAGGTTGATTCCTTCGATGAAGAAGTGCTCTGTGATTAAAAAAAAGTTGAGGAAATATGAGAGGCATAGATAGGGTAGACAGTCAGAACCTTTTTCCCAGGATGGAAAAATCAAATATTAGACGGAATAATTTTAAGGTGAGGGGAACAAAGTTGAAATAAGATGTGTTGGACAAATTTGCAACTTATTGGACGATGAGTGCTTGGAGTGCACTGCTGGGGTTGGTGGTTGAGGCAGGTACGATAGTGGGATTTAAGAGACCTTTGGATGGGCATGAGCATATGCAGGTACTGAAGGGTTATATGGATTATGTGCAGACAGGGATCTTGGCATCTGGTTCGGCACAGGTATTATGAGCCGAAGGGCCTGTTCTTGTGCTGAACTTCTATGTAGATTGGTTTGCTGGCTTTATCACACAACCCTTGTTGAGCCTAATCGTCACAGGTTCCTGAGTAAGAACATGACATCTAGTCTATACTGTAGCGATGTGTATGGAGATGGGTGATTACACCAATCCTGGCTTGAATGTTCCTTCCACACAGGTGACGGGGGTGTAGACATGCTGTAGGGACCAGTGGTTCTTGACTTGACTGGAGATTTGCTTTTTCTGTTTGATGCCTCCATTCTAGCTTCCACATATGAACGTGCACCATTCTGTATTCTGTGAGGCATCCGTTAGTTGTTCCCAGTAGTGTGTGTCAAAGCTGGAACTCCTCAGGGATATTCTGAGAGAGTGTTTGAATTTGTTTTTCGATCCGCCACATAATTCTATGTCCTCCTCAATCACCTCTCTATAAAGTAGCATTTGTAGTATTCAGTCATCAGATATCCTGACCCACATGCCCTGTCTATCAGGTCTGTGAGTCTTTCAGCAATACGCTGGTGGTTTGGCTGGGAGAAAAGCTGTGTATCTGGAATCTTGTCTTACCACTTGATATTGTAATCGCCTCATGAGGCCCGGATAGAGTGAATGTGGAGATGTATCCACTAGTGGGAGAGTCTAGGACCAGAGGCCATAGCTTCAGAATAAAAGGACATACTTTTAGAAAGGCGATGAGAAGAAATGTCTTTAATCAGAGAGTGGTGAAACTGAAATTCATTGCCACAGGCGGCTGTGGAGGCTAAGTCAATGTGGTTTGAGTCGTCTTCTTAAATTGCCTCTGCCCTTGTGGTGAAGGCAGTGGTGTTTGGCAGGGTTTAGACCAGTGGTTCCCAACCTTTTTTTGGCCATGCCCCACCTAATCACCTCTAAAATCCTGATGCCCCCCCCCTTGCTTTCCCTTGAGAGAAAACGGAGGAAATAGATATTATAAGGGTAACTTCGCAAAAGCTCTTTGAATCGCATTTCTAAATCTAATTCAATAAATAAGGTTCTCCCATGACCTCGCGCGCTTCGTGCGACGTGCATGAAGAGCGATGGCGCGGTGATTATGTAATAACTACACAATAAAGACCTTTTTTACCCCAAAAAAATTATTTACTCAAAATAACATCTGAAACATAAACTACATATGTTTACCTGATGGAAAATCCAAAAAAATAAAAATCGAAAATTTGGACCCAGACCTCCTCAGTCGCGCTCAATTGCCCCCCTTAAAAATCAAATTGCTCCCCTGTGGGGCATACGCCCCAAATTGGGAACCACTGGTTTAGACCAAATACAGCTAAATAAATGTATGCAATGATATGTATGCAAGTCAAATTCATGGATACGTAAATAAATAATATATACTCTGGAAATGAATAACTGTACAGCAACAAGAAATATGAATTCCAGAGATGAATAACTGTATACAGTGTTTAACAATAGATGTAAATAACCACAATAACATAATGAATACTTTGTAACTTTGACCGCCCTATTTCTTGATTTCTGCAGGTGTCAGAGGTTATGGGGAGAGGAGAATGGGGTTAGGAGGGAGAGATTGATCAGCCATGATTGAATGGCAGAGTAAACTTGATGGGCCAAAGTCTTCTCCTATCGCTTACGACCTTATGACCTATACGTAGTGACTCTCCTTGTGTACAGTATGCAAAACAAAGAATTGCACTGTGACATGTCACGTGTTATTAAAGTATCAATCAATCATTACAATTATAAGCAGTATATTTGATGGAGATAAATATGTGCACTGGCAAACAATTATACTCATTAGAAATATTAAATATGTATAATACTAAATAATGGGGGTATATTGCCAATTACATGAGTATGTTGGAGACAACCAAATGTAAATATTGATAAATAATATGTACACTGGAGATATTTTTCCCTTCATTCTATCTTGTTTGAACTGATTGTATCTATGTATGGTATATCTGGCCTGTTTGAATAGCATGCAAATCAAAACCTTTCACTGTACCTCAGTACATAGAAAATAGGTGCAAGAGGAGGAGGCCATTTGGCCCTTCGAGCCAGCACCGCCATTTATTGTGATCATGGCTGATTATCCACAATCAATAACCCATGTCTGCCTTATCCCCATACCCCTTGATTCCACTAGCCCCTAGAGCCCTATCTAACTCTCTTTTAAATTCATCCCGTGAATCGGCCTCCATTGCCTCCTGTGGCAGGGAATTCCACAAATTCACAAATCTCTGGGTGAAAACGTTTTTCCGCACCTCAGTTTTAAATGGCCTCCCCTTTATTCTTAGACTATTGCCCCTGGTTCTGGGCTCCGCCAACATTGGGAACATTTTTCCTGCATCTAGCATGTCCAGTCCTTTTATAATTTTATATGTTTCTATAAGATATCCTCTCATCCTTCCAAATTCCAGTGAATACAAGCCCAGTCTTTCCAATCTTTCCTCATATGACAGTCCCGTCATCCCGGGGATTAACCTTGTGAACCTACGCTGCACTCCCTCAATAACAAGGATGTCCTTCCTCAAATTGGGAGACCAAAACTACACACAATACTCCAGGTGTGGTCTCACCAGGGCCCTGTACAACTGCAGAAGGACGTCTTTACTCCTATACTCAAATCTTCTCGTTATGAAGGTCAACATGCTTTAAGCTTTCGTCACTGCCTGCTGTACCTGTATGTTAAACCTAAACCTAAGATAACAATGGAGGTCAATGTAATCATGCATGGAGGAGAATTGGGGCAGAGCAACATTTAGGTTGGTTAAGAAATATATGTTCTAGGGAAAAATAAATGCAGTGGACAACAAATGTAAATAAATTAAACATGACTCAATTGATAACGTGTACAGATATATGTAATATCGACAAGAGAAACTTAATTGTGGAGAATGGTAAGAAATAAAACTAAATGCATAGATATAAGAAAAAAACTATTGACAACTAAACATATTGAAATGGTAAGAGTGTTAATTAAGATACAATGGTTGCATTTTGTTCTAGAAACATCTAGCCTGATGCACCAGCACACCGAGCTGCATTTTGAAGGTGTAATCATATCTAATAATTAGGGAAATAAAATGTTAAAGAAAAAAATATGTAGAATAGGAAACTATAGATAAATAAATTAAAATAGGAATTATATGAACTTCAATTACCTATAAATATTTATTTAAAATATTCTCAAAGAATTAATTGAATAATATATTTAGAGAAGAATATTGAAATATAGAGATATGCACAAAAGCATAATAATGTTTAAACACAAATTATAATTTTATATCATAGAATCCAACATTATACGTCTGAAGAAGGGTCTCGTCCCGAAACGTCCACCCGTTCCTTCTCTTCG
Source organism: Leucoraja erinaceus (assembly GCF_028641065.1). Lineage (NCBI taxonomy): Eukaryota > Metazoa > Chordata > Chondrichthyes > Rajiformes > Rajidae > Leucoraja > Leucoraja erinaceus. The sequence goes on from NC_073378.1 coordinate 529,159, forward strand.
GCAAATATCCAGCATTTGCAGTTCCTTCTTACAACTATTACACATGATTGTTGCCAACAAATAGTATGTGCTGTGCTATACTTTAAGAACATCATAATTAAGAGAGCACAGATAGGCCATCTAGTTCTTTGCACTTGCTCCATCATTTACTGTTTATGATCATGGCTGATCTTCTGCCTCACCTGTAGTTCCCTGAACTACATGTGTGGGGAACATGGGGGAACATTTTCACTTGAGGGTGATGGATACAAGGAACAAGCTATCCTAGGAGGGAGATGAGGCAGATACTTCAACAGCATTTAAAAGGCACTTGGACAGGTAGATGGATCGGAAATATTTGGAGGAATGTGGACCAAACACATGCATTTGGGTTGGCTTAAATGGGGCATCTTTGTCAGCACGGAGACTTTGAACTGAAGAGCCAGTTTCCGTGCTGTATGACTGACTCTATAAGACCTTTCATGACAAATGCTCATCAAAGGGGGCAATGAGGAGGAGTATAGAGATACAATAAACAACTTTGTGGAGTGGAGTGCACACAATAACCTCCATCTCAACACCACAAAAACGAAGGAGATAGTTGTGGATTTCAGGAGGGGGAGGAGGAGGACTCAACCAACACCAATCACCATCAGGGGCACTGAGATGGAGGTGGTCACCAACCACAGGTACCTTGGTGTGCAGCTTGACAGTGAGCTGGACTGGAAGAGTCATATGGAGGCGGTGTACAGGAAGGGACAAAGTCGACTGTATTTCTTAAGGAGGCTAAGGTCATTCAACATCTGCCAACCCCTACTGTGCAGTGTCTACCATTCTTTGCTGTGGCCTGTTGGGGAGAAGGCGCCCGCATAGCGGACAAAAACAGACTGGACAAGCTGATCAGGAAGGCCGGCTCAGTGGTCGGGGCTGAGCAACTAACGGTCCAGCAGGTGGCAGAGGCCAGAACTCTGAACAAACTGGGTTCAATAATGACCAACCCCACTCACCCACTCCACACCCTGAAGGTGATCAAGAGCAGCATCTTCAGTCAGAGACTGATTGCACCAATGTGCAAAACTGAGAGATATAGGAAGTCTTGTATACCAGCTGCTATAAGGTTTTATAATGCACAAAAATAATTTTGCATTTTTTTAGTATTCAATCATTGTATTTTAACTTATTAAGTATGGAAGCTATCTGAGGAAATGTGTGGTGTTATGTCTTTCTTGAAGCTGTTGTGGCACTATAATTTCCTGTAAAGGATTATTAAAGGATCTAATCTAATCTAATCTAATCTAATCTGACACTTATTATACAAAATAAATACATTGATATTAAATAATTTAAAAAAAACATTGAAACAATGTATGTAAAAATCAAGAAAATTATTTGCCATCAAATTAACTGATAGTAAACATTCCAGAGCACCAACAGAAACTTAAAAGTTGCTGAGTTTGATCTTTGCGTTCCGATCCTTTAAGTATTAAATAACTTCCCTCCTTATCATTAAAGCAGATTCCACTAATTAAATGGCTACGTGAATTTTCAAAATAAATTCTGCAAATTTCACTTTTACTTCCTCCCCCAAAATAATACTTTTACTTTTGTTCTCTAGAGCTCCTTGCAAGAAACAAACAAATGTCTTCCTCTAGTCAGTTTAGTGACTGTGGTAAGTCATTTCCATGATGTTCCAATTATGTTAAGTTAAATTTAAAAATTGGATTTTGTGAAATGGACTGCATTTGTTTTTAGCTTTCCTGTTTTGAATCTGAGATCCTATGGTGACACAATTAAGAAGTGATTCAAAGTTTGCATGCTAATAGTAGGATTTCTTAATGCTGTTGTGCATTTTAAATTATAGTGGAACTAAAACACGTATGTGCCCAAGCTATACCTGCCTCTTTGTAGAGTACGTCGAGCAATCTTTGTTCGAGGCGTACCAGGACCTTATCCCCAAACTCTACCATGGGCACGTGCATGGGCCCAAGCTATGCCTGCCTCTTTGTAGGGTACGTCGAACAATCATTGTTCGAGGCGTACCAGGGCCCTATCCCCAAATTCTACCTCTGCTGCATCGACGACTGCGTTAGTGCTACCTCCTGCACCCACACATAACTAACTGACTTCATCCATTTCATCACGAAATTCCATCCAGCACTCAATTATACCTGGACCATTTCCGACATTTCCCTACCATTTCTAGACCTCGCTATCTCCATCGCCGGTGATAGACTACTGACCGACATCCACTATAAACCCGTTGACTCCCATGGCTATCTGGACTACACTTCTTCTCACACTGCTTCCTGTAAGGACTCCATCCCCTACTACCAATTCCTCTGTCTACGCTGCATCTGTACCCAGGATGAGGTGTTCCACACCAGGGCATCGGAGATGTCCTCATTCTTCAGGGAACGATGGTTTCCCTCTTCTACTATAGATAAGGCTCACACCAGGGTCTCTTCTATACCCCGTAACTCTGCTCTCACTCCCCATCCCCCCACTCGTAACAAGGGCAGTCCCCCTTGTCCTCACCTTCCAACCTACCAGCCGTCACATACAACATATAATCCTCCAATATTTTTGCCACCTCCAACAGGATCCCACCACTGGCCACATCTTCCCAGCTCCTCCCCTGTCTGCTTTCCGCAGAGACCGCTCCCTTCGTAACTCCTTGGTCAATTCTTCCCTTCCCACCCAAACCACCCCCTCTCCTGGCACTTTCCCATGCAACCGCAGGAAATGCTACACTTGTCGCTTTACCTCCCCCCTTGACTCCATTCAAGGACCCAAGCAGTTTTTCCAGGTGTGGCAGAGGTTCACCTGCACCTCCTCCAACCTCATCTATTGCATCCGCTGCTCTAGATGTCAACTGCTCTACATCGGTGAGACCAAGCGTAGGCTTAGCGATCGCTTCGCCCAACACCTCTGCTCGGTTCGCAGTAACCAACCTGATCTCCCGGTGGCTCAGCACTTCAACTCCCCCTCTCATTCCGAATCCAACCTTTCTGTCCTGGGCCTCCTCCATGGCCAGAGAGAGGCCCACCGTAAATTGGAGGAGCAGCACCTCATATTTTGCTTGGGCAGTTTACACCCCAGCGGTATGCACATTGACTTCTCTAATTTCAGGTAGTCCCTGCTTTCTCCTCCTCTTCTCAACTCTCCCTCAGCCCACTGTCTCTGCCTCTTCCTTTCTTTTTCATGACTTCCCCAGCCTCAAATCAGTCTGAAGAAGGGTCTCGACCTGAAATGTTGCCTATTTCCTTTGCTCCATAGATGCTGCCTCACCTGCTGAGTTTCTCCAGCATTTTTGTCTACCTAATATTAGCGGGAAATGTCTTTGTGGGTTACTTTTCTGTTATCTGTTGTGGCATCAATGATTGCAGATTGTTAAGTTCGGATTTATCTTTCCCGTCCATGTACCTGCTTACTAGACTAAGTTGGTCCATGTCACGCAGGAGGCTTGGTCCCCCAACTCAATATTCCACCACTCACCTATAGCCCACAACTGCACAGACGCAGCTCATTTCCCCTCATCCTTGGCACTCTCTCCCCCTCCTCTTCACCCTACCTCTTCTTTCCTCTCTCCTCCTCCTCTCCCCAATTCCACCCTCACCGCTCTCTCCCCTACTGTGTCACTCCTTCTCTCCCTCCGTAACTCCTCTCTCCTCCCTACCCGCCACCTATCCCGCTATCCCCCACCACCCGAACTCCTCACATTCCCCTATCCTCCCACTATCCCTCCTCACCTCCCCCACTGTCCTCCACTCCCGCTATTCCCCACTCCCTTACTCCCCCCTCCTCTACACGCCCCCTCCTCTCCCTCTATCCCCTCTCTTCCCCACTCTCCCTCCTCAACTCCTCTCCCTTATTTTCCATCTCCTCCTATCCTCCCCAATCCCTCTCCTGTCCCCTACCCTCAGTCACTCCCTCCCTCCCTCCATAACTCCTCTGCCCTCCCTACTCCCCTCCTCTCCCTCTATCCCCTCTGCTCCCCCACACTCCCTCTTCACCTCCCCAGGATCTCGAGGATCCTGGGCTCGGCCCGGAAGCATCAGCAGCTACGGCCGCGTTGGCATGTGGGTGAGCTCGGAGAAAAAACAGGGGAAGATTCATGGGGGAGGGGGGGGGCAGAAGCCAGCGATGGAGACCAGACGGGAAAGGGCTGGAGGTGCTTTTGGGACTAATGCAGGCGCTGGACGCTCTCCTCCGCTGGGATCAGCCTCTCCGCTTTCCGTTTGGTGACATCTCCGGCGCCGGGCCATGCGCATCCGGTCCCACCGAAAATTGTGTCCAGTCGGATACCTCCGCCGGCCACCCACATCGTCCCTCAGCTCCAATAAAGACGCGATGGCGCAGGAAGGGGCGGACCATCCCGGGGAGTGACAGGAGAAGAGACCAATCTGCGCAGCGCTGACTGGCAGGAGAGGAGATCGATCTGCGCACGCACGGTTTTTAAGATTTTTAAACCTCTTGAACTTTTACAATATAGTACCGATCAGTACGAAACTTGTTGCACTTGCAGCACAGGAGAACAGTGAGTGAGCTGACGAAAAATCGTAGAGTTATCGCGTACCATTTATGCGCAAATAGTAAAACCGCACACATGATCAGAGTTTTAGTTATGTATAGAATAGAATAGAATAGATAGATAGTACCTGATTCAACTACATACTGCGGGCTTCTCATTCCATTCATCCACTACCTCTGATGTGAAAACATTGCCTTTTGAGTTCCTGTTACATTTTTCCCCTCTCACTACAAACCTATGTCCTCTGGATCTTGATTCCCCTTCTCTGGGTAAAAGACATAGAAACATAGAAAATAGGTGCAGGAGTAGGCCATTCGGCCCTTCGAGCCCGCACCGCCATTCAATATGATCATGGCTGATCATCCAACTCAGTATCCTGTACCTGCTTTCTCTCCATATCCCCTGATCCCTTTAGCCACAAGGGCCACATCTAACTCCCTCTTAAATGTAGCCAATGAACTGGCCTCAACTACATTCTGTGGCAGAGAATTCCAGAGACTCACTACTCTCTGTGTAAAAAATGTTTTTCTCATCTCTGTCCTAAAGGATTTCCCCTTTATCCTTAAACTGTGACCCCTTGTTCTGGACTTCCCCAACATCGGGAACAATCTTCCTGCATCTAGCCTGTCCAACCCCTTAAGAATTTTGTAAGTTTCTACAAGATCCCCCCTCAATCTTCTAAATTCTAGCGAGTACAAACCAAGTCTATCCAGTCTTTCTTCATATGAGAGTCCTAACATCCCAGGAATCAGTCTGGTGAACCTTCTCTGTACTCCCTCTATGGCAAGAATGTCCTTCCTCAGATTAGGAAACCAAAACTGTACGCAATACTCCAGGTGTGGTCTCACCAAGTACCTGTACAACTGCATTAGAACCTCCCTGCTCCTATATTCAAATCCTTTTGCTATGAATGCTAACATACCATTCGCTTGCTTCACTGCCTGCTGCACCTGCATGCCTACTTTCAATAACTGGTGCACCATGACACCCAGGTCTCGTTGCATCTCCCCTTTTCCTAATCGGCCACCATTCAGATAATAGTCTACTTTCCTGTTTTTGCCACCAAAGTGGATAACCTCACATTTATCCACATTATACTGCATCTGCCATGCATTTGCCCACTCACCCAGCCTATCCAAGTCACCTTGCAGCCTCCTAGCATCCTCCTCACAGCTAACACTGCCCCCCAGCTTCGTACCATCCGCAAACTTGGAGATGTTGCATTTAATTACCTCGTTCCAAATCATTAATATATATTGTAAATAGCTGGGGTCCCAGCACTGAGCCTTGCGGTACCCCACTAGTCACTGCCTGCCATTGTGAAAAGGACCCGTTTACTCCTACTCTTTGCTTCCTGTCTGCCAGCCAGTTCTCTATCCACATCAATACTGAACCCCCAATACCGTGTACTTTAAGCTTGTATAGTAATCTCTTATGTGGGACGTTGTCGAAAGCCTTCTGAAAGTCCAGATATAACACATCCACTGATTCTCCCTTATCCACTCTACTAGTTACATCCTCGAAAAATTCTATAAGATTCGTCAGACATGATTTACCTTTTATAAATCCATGCTGACTTTGTCCAATGATTTCACCACTTTCCAAATGTGCTGCTATCCCATGTGACTCTACCAGTGACTGGTAGTTTCCCCACTACCGATGTTAGACTAACTAGTCAGTAATTCCCCGTTTTCTCTCTCCCTCCCTTTTTAAAAAGTGGGGTTACATTAGCTACCCTCCAATCCTCAGGAACTACTCCAGAATCTAAAGAGTTTTGAAAAACTATCACTAATGCATCTGTACCTGGGGATTTATCGACCTTTAATCCATTCAATTTACCTAACACCACTTCCCGGCTAACCTGGATTTCACTCAGTTCCTCCATCTCATTTGACCCCTGGTCCCCTGCTATTTCCGGCAGATTATTTAAGTCTTCCTTAGTGAAGCCAGAACCAAAGTAGTTATTCAATTGGTCTGCCATGTCCTTGTTCCCCATGATCAATTCACCTGTTTCTGACTGCAAGGGACCTACATTTGTTTTAACTAATCTTTTTCTCTTCACATATCTGTAAAAACCTTTGCAGTCAGTTTTTATGTACCCTGCCAGTTTTCTTACATAATCTATTTTCCCTTTCCTAATTAAGCCCTATGTCCTCCTCTGCTGGACTCTGAATTTCTCCCAGTCCTCTGGTAGGCTGCTTTTTCTGGCTAATTTGTATGCCCATTTTTCTGGCTAATTTGTATGCCCATTTCAAGACCCATTGCATTCACTCAATCTATCCACCTCATGATGTATACATGATTTTATTATATTAAGTTCAACTTCCTCAAGGTGTGTCCTGCCAGCTTCACCTGATGGGAAAACCATAATGGTTTCCTCATTCACGACAATGGTTTTAAAAAGAACAGCAATCATAACAGAATATGGTACAACAGACCAGGCAGCTTTTTGGAATGAAAACCAGAGTTCTAAAGACTCTTTGACTCAAAATGTTAACTCTTTTTATTTCCACAGATGCTGCCAGACTGTTGTGTTTTAAGCATTTTCTATTTTTATTTTGGATGTCTGGCATTGCAGTATATTGATTTTCATTTATTATTAAATAACTCCATCAATGGAGTAATCATATTCCATTTTATTTGTTTAAAGATGAATCTGAATAGATCATTTTGCTAATGGTTTTACAATTGAAGACTGTGGAAGAAAATGGTACTGTAACACACATCTCCCTGATGATTATAACATCCCCTCTCACTGATCAATTTGTACTATGAGATAAAATTAAACTTGTCTTGATTTGGAAAATACTTCGCCTTTCCTATGTATTGCTTTTGTTAAATTTTCAAATAAATGTTGATGAATATTTTTTTAAGGAAAGTTGAGAGGTAATCATGCAAGCTGCCAAGCATTCATTGCATTCGTTGCCTGGCCTTGTGTCAGAGGGTACAGGTGCATGCTTAGCACATCTGGAAGCCAATTCTGTGATCCATGCCTGATCTAGTTTATTGCATTGGGTCCATTAAGAAAATAATTACTACATATTAGCAATATTTATCAAAATTAGCAATAATTGCACATATGCTTCCAAGATGGCACCCAACCCTAGCGACTATTTACGTGCTAGCCACAGAAGCAGATCAACAAACTCATATTACAATCACTCCACACTCTTAAATCTCTATTCCTACAGCAACTATTCTCAATTTAACTATGATTTATACCCTATTAATGAATCGATTGTAATCATGTACCACCATAGTGCCGGTGCCGAAAAAGTCTAAAGTCACCAACCTGAACGACTTGCCCCAACTCCAATCCCAATGAAGTGCTTCGAAAGGCTGGTCCTCTCCCACATCAAATCCAGCATCCCTGCCTCACTGGACTTTCATCAATTTGCATACAGGGCAAATAGATCGACAGAGGATGCCATCTCTCTGGCACTTCACACTGTCCTGACTCACCTGGATAGACAGGGCACGTACGTGAAGATGCTCTTCGTTGACTATAGCTCTGCATTCAATACGGTCACCCCCACCAAGCTCAACACCAAACTCCACCAGCTGGGCCTCAGCTCGCCGATATGCGATTGGATCGTGAACTTTCTGACGGAGCGACCGCAGGCAGTGAGACTAGGCCCGCACCTGTCCTCCACTATCACCTTGAGCACCGGCACACCACAGGGCTGTGTACTAAGCCCCATGCTCTACTCCCTCTTCACTCATGACTGTGTTCCTGCATTCGACACCAACACCATTATGAAGTTTGCAGACGACACAACAGTGATTGGGCTGATCACCAACGGTGATGAAACAAAATACAGACCGGAGGTGCAGACCCTGGCGGACTGGTGCGCACGTAACAACTTGTCACTAAACACCTCCAAGACCAAGGAGCTGATTATTGACTTCAGGAGATCCCATAATGGGGAATACACCCCAATCTCCATTTACAGGGAAAGTGTGGAGAGAGTGTCCAGCTTTAAGTTTCTGGGCACTCACATTTCAGAGGACCTCACATGGTCCACCAACACCGCTGCGCTGGTCAAGAAGGCACAGTAATGACTGGTTTTCCTGAGGACAATAAAAAAGACTGGTCTGCCCCAACAGCTGCTGACAACGTTCTACCGCTGCACCACAGAGAGCATATTAACGTATGGCATCTCTGTGTGGTATCTCAGCTGCACGGAGAGGAGAGCTCTTCAGCGCGTCGTCCACAGAGCGCACAGGATTATTGGGATAGAGCTACCAGCCTTGGAGGGCATCTACCACACACAGTGCCTCAGGAAGGCTGTCAGCATCCATAAAGACTCCTCACACCCTTGTAACGGACTGTTTGAACTACTTCCCTCCGGCAGACGTTACAAGGCCTTCTACGCCCGAACCTCCAGACTCAGAAACGGCTTTATTCCCGGAGCTATAGCGGCTCTGAACCGGTCCTGCTGAGTGACCCCCCACCCCCCTGGACTGTCTTCCTCAGATGGTCACGTCACACAGCTTATTTATTTATTGATTTATTTATTTTTTGCATCAGTTGGAAGCTGCATACTAAATCTCGTTGCACTGATGTGCAATGACAATAAAATTTATTATTATTATTATTATTATTATTATTATTATTATTGTCTTTCTGCTGACTGGTCAACACGCAACAAAAGCTTTTCACTGTATCTCGCTACACGTGACAATAAATTAAACTAAATTAAATTTTTCCACATCTATAGAGATATATCGTTGTGGAGTTGTTGCTGCATTTTAGATCTGTATTCTTCTGAAAAGTTATGTTACTCGTATATAACTTCATTACCTAAAAGCTTCAGTTGTGATAGTATCTCTCTCTGCTATGTTCATAGCTTTATTGGCTATGTCCCATACCTCCATGATTTATCCGGTTTACTTCACTAATTTCCTGTTTTGATCACTTTTTGGGAGATGGACCACGATAATTACCTGGGATGATAACATAGAAACATAGAAAATAGTTGCAGGATGAGGCCATTCGGCCCTTCGAGCCAGCACCGCCATTCATTGTGATCATGGCTGATCGTCCCCAATCAATAACCTGTGCCTGCCTTCTCCCCATATCCCTTGATTCCACTAGACCCTAGAGCTCTATCTAACTCTCTCTTAAATCCATCCAGTGATTTGGCCTCCACTGCCCTCTGTGGCAGGGAATTCCACAAATTCTCAACTCTCTGGGTGAAAAAGTTGTTTTCTCACCTCAGTCTTAAATTGCCTCCCTTTTATTCTAAGACTGGGCCCTGGTTCTGGACTCGCCCAACATTGGAAACATTTTTCCTGCTAGCTTGTCCAGTCCTTTTATAATTGTATATGTTTCTATAAGATATCCCTCATCCTTCTAAACTCCAGTGAAATCAAGCCTAATCTTTACAATCTTTCCTCATATGACAGTTCCGCCATCCCAGGGATCAATCTCGTGAACCTACGCTGAACTGCCTCAATCACAAGGATGTCCTTCCTCAAATTAGGAGACCAAAACTGTACACAATACTCCAGATGTGGTCTCACCAAAGCCCTATACAACTGCAGAAGAACCTCTTTACTCCTATACTGAAATCCTCTTGTTATGAAGGCCATTGTTATGATGTCCCAATAGATGAAGTGCAGAACTTTAGAAGATCAAATGGTACTGCTTACAAACAATATTACAGTACATGTGATTTTGGAATTGTTGTTAATTTGTGAAGATGGGTGTGGTGGGTTGTTTCAGGGGTTCATATTTAAAAAATCTAGAATTATATCAAAACCCACTTAAACCTTCATGCATGTGCTTTTAACAGTGGCCATCCAACCTACTCTTGATTCTTAATACCTAAACATTTAACTCCATGTTTAAGTTTTAGGCTTTTATTTCAATAGTCCTATTTTTACTAAGTGGCCCATTTACTGCCAGGGAAATCCATACAGGTGAAAAGAGACGTGAAGGCCAGAATCCAGATACAAGTGCATTTATAGCTTGATGTTTGTGTTGGGAAGATCTTGGTCCCATGGGAGTTGATGTTCATTTTGTTAGCTTCATTGCCAAGATACATTAATCCCATTCAGTTTTACTGAGAGTGATGAAGCCAAAACCGGGCTCATCTCTTTGATGAGGGGAATTAAGCCCCCCCCCCCCCCCCCCCCCCCTTTCCTCCCCTCCCCCTCCCTTCCTCCCTTCCTCCCTTCCTCCCTTCCTCCCTTCCTTCCTCCCCTCTCTCTCTCCCACATGCCAACGAGTTACTGAATAACTAACCCCTGCAGCTGAACATGTTATTGAATAACCAATCATTGCAGCTCAACAAGTTACCGAATTACTAACCAATGAAGCTCAACAAGTTACTGAATAACCAATCATTGAAGCAGAATTACACATTCCTTAGTAACCAGCTGGATCCCCTAATTATCATTGGAACGTCACCTTTATTTTGATTTATATCTGCTTCTTCCTTTCCCTATGATGGGGCATCTCCTGACAACCCCACCCCTATTGATCATTATTGGTTGTTGCATCTCCCATTCTCACCATTAGGGCCTCGCAACATCTATTCCAATCATCATCAGGCTGAATCCTTCCTGCAACGTTCTATTGGAAGATCAGGCCACCGGACTCAATCTAAATCATCACATGACTTATTCTCTACAATTTGGTTCTTATCCCTACCATCCAACCTCACAACCTGAGAACTATTGTACCCCCGTAACTGGATTGTAACCCAAACCTCATGATTACCTCCATCCCAACTTCTCCCAGCCCAGCTCCCTAATGGATCTGTGCAATAAGAAATTAATGGAGCAAAACTTGACACTGCCCTGAAGTTAAAATCTGCTGGACTTGCTGGAAACTAGAATTTTCTGAACTTGGAGTGATACCACTTGCAGTAAAGCACCTTCATCATTTACAATTTATTTATAAGTGGACCTCCATGATAGGGCGCTATTTAATGTTAGTAAAGTAAAGTATCCTTTATTGTCATTCAGACATTTCAGTCTGAACGAAATTGTATACCTTGCAGTCATAACATAGAATAAAATAACAAAACACACACTTAACAAAGTTTAACATCCACCACAGTGAGTCTACCAGGCACCTCCTCACTGTGATGGAAGGCAAAAGTCTTAAAGTCTTTGTCTCTTCCCTCCTCGTCTCCCTCTGCGTTGAGGCGATCCAGCTTTCGATGTAGGGACCCCGCCGGGTGATGGTAAGTCCAGCGGCTGCATCCGAGCTCCGCAAATGGGCTGGTTCAAACTCCGCGGCGCGGGGCGGTCGAAGCTGCCGAAGCTGCCACCCTCCAGTCCTGCGGACAAAGCTGTCGTTGCGGCAGCTCTAGAAAACCAGTCACCAACCTGGGAACTGTGAGCTCCTGACATAGTGGCTGCTAGGGGCAGTATTAAACTGCTGCCATTTTTTAATTTATGTATTTTTCATATTATTACATCTTAATTGGACCAAGTTCAACACATTGTAATTCCTAATTCGTGGATTGATTTGTTTCTGTTTGCACAATATTGTACTGGCGTATTGATTTATGTGCTGCAATAAGCAGTGGAGAAAGACATGTGGGTTTCGACCTGAAACGTTGCCTATTTCCTTCGCTAGTCTGAAGAAGAGTTTCGACCCAAAATGTTGCCTATTTCCTTCGCTCCATAGATGCTGCCTCACCCGCTGAGTTTCTCCAGCATTTTGTCTGTCCCCCGAGGATTGGCGTACTGCGCATGTTGTTCCATTGTTTAAAAAGGGTTCTAAGAGTAAACCTAGCAATTATAGACCTGTTAGTTTGACTTCAGTGGTGGGCAAATTAATGGAAAAGATACTTAGAGATAATATATATAAGCATCTAGATAAACAGGGTCTGATTAGGAACAGTCAACATGGATTTGTGCCTGGAAGGTCATGTTTGAATAATCTTCTTGAATTTTTTGAAGATGTTACTAGGGAAATTGACGAGGGTAAAGCAGTGGATGTTGTCTATATGGACTTTAGTAAGGCCTTTGACAAGGTTCCTCATGGAAGGTTGGTTAAGAAGGTTCAACTGTTGGGTATAAATGCAGGAGTAGCAAGATGGATTCAACAGTGGCTGAATGGGAGAAGCCAGAGGGTAATGGTGGATGGCTGTTTGTCGGGTTGGAGGCAGGTGACTAGTGGGGTACCTCAGGGATCTGTGTTGGGTCCTTTGTTGTTTGTCATGTACATCAATGATCTGGATGAAGGTGTGGTAAATTGGATTAGTAAGTATGCAGATGATACCAAGATAGGGGATGTTGTGGATAATGAAGAGGATTTCCAAAGTCTACAGAGTAATTTAGGCCATTTGGAAAAATGGGCTGAAAGATGGCAGATGGAGTTTAATGCTGATAAATGTGAGGTGCTACACCTTGGCAGGACAAATCAAAATAGGACGTACATGGTAAATGGTAGGGAATTGAAGAATACAGTTGAACAGAGGGATCTGGGAATAACTGTGCATAGTTCCTTGAAGGTGGAATCTCATATAGATAGGGTGGTAAAGAAAGCTTGGTATGCTAGCCTTTATAAATCAGAGCATTGAGTATAGAAGCTGGGATGTAATGTTAAAATTGTACAAGGCATTGGTGAGACCAAATCTGGAGTATGGTGTACAATTTTGGTCACCCAATTATAGGAAGGATGTCAACAAAATAGAGAGAGTACAGAGGAGATTTATTAGAATGTTGCCTGGGTTTCAACAACTAAGTTACAGAGAAAAGTTGAATAAGTTAGGTCTTTATTCTCTGGAGCGCAGAAGGTTAAGGGGGGACTTGATAGAGGTCTTTAAAATGATGAGAGGGATAGACAGAGTTGGACAAGCTTTTCCCTTTGAGAATAGGGAAGATTCAAACAAGAGGACATGACTTCAGAATTAAGGGACAGAAGTTTAGGGGTAACATGAGGGGGAACTTCTTTACTCAGAGAGTGGTAGCAATGTGGAATGAGCTTCCAGTGGAAGTGGTGGAGGCAGGTTTGTTGGTATCAATTAAAAATAAATTGGATAGGCATATGGATGAGAAGGGAATGGAGGGTTATGGTATGAGTGCAGGCAGGTGGGACTAAGGGAAAAAAGTTGTGTCGGCACGGACTTGTAGGGCCGAGATGGCCTGTTTCCGTGCTGTAATTGTTATATGGTTATATGTGGCAGACATGAGTTCAAAAATTGACTGCTTCTTAATCATGATTATTCTCTTTATTTAGGTTATGATTGAAACACACCTTGGTGACAAAGCAAACACCAGCCACAGCAAATGCCTCAATTACACCCTAACAAGTACTGATTTCCAATTGTCCTGTCCTGCTGTGTGGTTGTCTTTGGCAAATTTACATTCTTGTAAAGATGATTAATAATCAAAATTTGTGTAGTTACAAATATTCTAGGTAAATTACACAGCAGCGAACCTCCTAATTTATTCTACAGACTCCCAGGTATTGACAATTCTTTCGTTTTGGAATACTGTTTGGCAGGTATCGGTTGTTGCAAGCATCTTTAAACACAAACCATCGTCTTACTTGATCGCTGGAGAAAGCCGAATTGATGCTTAAGATGCACTGTGTTACACTTGATAGGATTGTTGCCTCACAATTCCAGTGAGCTGATTTCAATCCTAACCTGGTGCTGTCAGCATGGAGTATGAATGTTCTCCCTGTGACCGTATGGGTTTCCTTCCACATATCAAAGATTTGTAGGGCTATTGTAAACTAACCCTGGTGTGTGGTAAATGGTAGAATCTGAATATGGGCAGACTCAAATAGAATTAGTGTAAATTGGCACAATGGTTAATTTTTAACTTGATGGTTGCTGCTAACTTGGTGGGCTGGATGGCCTGTTTCTATGCTCAATGAGTTAGCATTTTGCATGTGTGAGTTTTTTCTTCTTCCATCCTTGTGCCATTGCACTTGGCACATCGACATGTAAAAAGAACCGTATTCCGACAACAATTTGTATTTTTCGGTCTTCTATGATGATAAAATGCACATGATTCATCTTTGCTCCTCTAATAATTCACTTCACATTCAGAGAGTTATAAAGTCATAGAGTGATGCAGTGTGGAAGCAGGCCCTTCGGCCCACCTTGCCCACACCGGCCAACATGTCCCAGTTACACTAGTCCCACCTGCCTGCCCGCGTTTGGTCCATATCCCTCCAAATCTGTCCAATCCACGTACCTGTTTAACTGTTTCTTAAATGGTGGGATAGTCCCTGCCTCCTCTGGCAGCTTGTTCTATACACCCACCATTCTTTGTGTGAAGACGTTACCTCTCAGATTTGTATTAAATCTTTTCCCCCTTCACCTTAAACCTATGTCCTCTGGTCCTCGATTCACCAAGAGACTATGTGCATCTACCCGATCTATTCCTCTCAAGATTTTATACACCACTATAAGATCATCCTCCTCCAGCGCTCCAAAGAATAGTCCCAGCCTACTCAACCTCTCCCTATAGCTCAGACACTTTAGCCCTGGCAACATGGACTGAATGCAACAAAGACTATGGGATGAGATGATATTCAGCCTGGGAAACTGAAGGGTTGCACTTTAGAATAAGCTGCATCTCTAACCTAGTAGAGATATAGCTTATCTCCAGCTACAGTGCTGGCATCCAGCTGATAATGCGGAAAATTGCCCAGGTATATCCTGTAACAGGAGAAATCCAATCCAGATGCTGTCACTTACACTACACTCAATCAGTTATTGATGGAAGGCATCGTTGACAGTGAGTGCCAAACAGCACTAATGTGCTTACCGATACCTAGTTTGCATTTCACCAGAAGTACTTGACTCCAGGTCTCAATCACAACCTTGGGCCAAGCATGGAGTACTAAAGTCTAAATGAAGCATAGTTCTGAATTCCAGAGATGGGTTGAAAGTGACTGTCCTTTATGTTAAGGCAGCATGTGACTGAATGCAATATTGAAGAACCTCAGTAAAACTGGAAAAAGGGAAAACACATCTTGTACACAGCAAGATGATTGTGATTGTTGCAAGTCAATCTTACCCAGCCTGGGACATCAAGGCAGCAGGTCCTCAGAACAGTCTCGGCCAATCCATCTTAAATTGACCTCCCTTTGATTTGTAAGGTCAGAAGTGGGAATATTTGCTGGTGAATGCATAATGCTTAGTTCCTTTTGCAATTCTTCAAAAATTGAAGCATTATATGCATGCAGGAAACGTAGGTGACATTGATGCATGGGCTGACATGTGACAGTTATGTTTACGCCACAAGAATACCAGACCATTATCATCTCCATTGGGATGTTTAGCCACCTATACTTGATGTTCAAGGACATTAGCTGAGTCTCCCACAATCAACATCCTGGAACAAAAAGAGACAAAGTGTTGGAGAACGTAGATATGTGATGTTCCAGGTTAGGACCCTTTGTCAGACGTACAATGTTCTCCAGAGATGTTCCTGACCCAATGAGCTGATCCAGCCCCTTGTGTCTTTATTTGTCAACAAGCATCCTTGTTTCTACATCAACATCCTGGCAATCACTTTCACCAGAAGCTCATTTAGACATATATATAAATTATGTGACTATAAGAGCATGTCATAGGCTGGATATCCTGCACCAAATTGCTCCACCATTTCCTGCTGAGGTAATGTAATGCTGTTCCTTCATTACTTGATCAAAGTGCCAGAACTCCACTTTGATAAAGGACCTTGGGGTTAATGAGCCATTAGGAGGCAGTGACCATAACATGATCAGGTTTAATCTACAATTGGAGAGGGGAAAGGGTAGATCGGAGGTGTCAGTGTTGCAGTTGAATAAAGGGGACTATGAGGCCATGAGGGAGGAGCTGGCCAAAGTTGACTGGAAAGATACACTAGCAAGGATGACAGTGGAACAAAAATGGCAGGAGTTTCTAGGAATACTACAGAAGGTGCAGGATCAGTTCATTCCTAGGAGGAAGAAAGATTCCAAAAGGAGAAAGGGACGACCATGGCTGACAAGGGACGTCGGGGACAGTATAAAAATTAAAGCGAAGAAGTACAACATAGCAAAGATGAATGGGAAGCAAGAGGATCGGGTAATGTTTAAAGAATAACAGAAAATAACCAAAAAGACAATATGGGGAGCAAAGATGAAGTACGAAGGTAAGCTTTTCAAGAATATAAAGCAGGATAGTAAAAGCTTCTTTAGGTATGTGAAGAGGAAAATAATAGTTAAGAACAAAGTTGGACCCTTGAAGACCGAAAAAGGTGAATTTATTATGGGTAACAAGGAAATGGCAGATGAGTTGAACAGGTACTTTGGATCTGTCTTCACCAAGGAGGAGACAAACAATCTTCCTGATATAGTTGTGGCCAGAGGATCTGGGGTGACGGAGGAACTGAAGGAAATCCACATTACGCAGGAAATGGTGTTGGGTAGACTGATGGGACTGAAGGCTGATAAATCCCCAGGGCCTGATGGTCTGCATCCCAGGGTACTTGGGGAAGTTCTATAGACTCGGGATCAGTTCCTGTGGATTGGTGGGTAGCTAATGTTATCCCACTTTTTAAGAAAGGTAGGAGAGAGAATGCAGAGAATTATTGACCAGTTAGCCTGACATCGGTGGTGGGGAAGATGCTGGAGACAATTATAAAAGATAAGATAGCCGAACATTTGGATAGCAGTAACAGGATCGGTCCGAGTCAGCATGGATTTACGAAGGGGAAATCATGCTTGACTAATCATCTGGAATTTTTTGAAGATGTAACTAGGAAAATGGACAAGGGAGAGCCAGTGGATGTAGTGTACCTGGACTTTCAGAAAGCATTTGATAAGGTCCCACATAGGAGATTAGTGGGCAAAATTAGGGCGCATGGTATTGGGGGTAGAGTGCTGACATGGATAGATAAGTGGTTGGCAGGCAGGAAACAAAGAGTAGGGATTAACTGGTCCCTTTCAGAATGGCAGGCAGTGACTAGTGGGGTACCGCAAGGCTCGGTGCTGGGACCGCAGCTATTTACAATTTACATCAATGATTTGGATGAAGGGATTCAAAGTAACATTAGCAAATTTGCAGATGACACAAAGCTGGGTGGCAGTGTGAACTTTGAGGAGGATGCTATAAGAGTGCAGGGCGAGTTGGACAGGTTGGGGGAGTGGGCAGATGCATGGCAGATGAAGTTTAATGCGGATAAATGTGAGGTTATCCACTTTGGTAGCAAAAACAGGAAGGCTGATTACTATCTAAATGGCATCAAGTTGGGAAAAGGGGAAGTACAACGGGATCTGGGGGTCCTTGTACATCAGTCTATGAAAGTAAGCATGCAGGTACAGCAGGCAGTGATGAAAGCGAATGGCATGTTGGCCTTTATAACAAGAGGAATCGAATATAGGAGGAAAGAGGTCCTACTGCAGTTGTACAGAGCCCCAGTGAGACCACACCTGGAGTATTGTGTGCCGTTTTGGTCCCCTAATTTGAGGAAGGACATTCTTGCTATTGATGGAGTGCAGCGTAGGTTTACAAGGTTACTTCCCGGGATGGCGAGACTGCCATATGCTGAGAGAATGGAGCAGCTGGGCTTGTACACTGGAGTTTAGAAGGATGAGAGGGATTCTCATTGAGACATATAAGATTGTCACGCTAGAGGCAGGAAACATGTTCCCTATGTTGGGCGGATCCAGAACCAGAGGCCACAGTTTAAGAATAAGGAGTAAGCCATTTAGAACGGAGACGAGGAAACACTTTTTCTCACAGAGAGTGGTGAGTCTGTGGAATTCCCTGAGGGCGGGTTCTCTGGATGCTTTCAAGAGAGAGCTAGATAGGGCTCTTAAAAATAAGTCAGGGGGATATGGGGAGAAGGCAGGAACAGGGTACTGATTGGGGATGATGAGCCATGATCAAATTGAATGGCGGTGCTGGCTTGAAGGGCCGAATGGCCTACTCCTGCACCTATTGTCTATTGTCTATTTCCTTCGCTCCATAGATGTTGCCTCACTCGTTGAGTTTCTCCAGCATTTATGTCTACTCATTCACACAAGTTCTGTTATCCCACTTTCCTCACCCATTCCCTACACATTAGGGGCACTTTTACAGAGACAAGTTAACCTACAAAGCCAATGCATCTTTGTGATGTGGGAGGAAACCCATACGCATGTAGGGAGAATGTGTAAATTCAACACAGACAGTGCCAGAGGACAGGATCAAACACAGATCTCTGGCGTGTGAGGCAGCAAGTGTATTGTATTGTATTGTATTGTATTGTATTCAAATTTATTGTCATTGTCTCAATTTGAGACAACGAAATGAATTTCCCTTACAGGCAGTATCATATAAAAATCACAAAAAAATAATAAAAATAAATAATAAATAAATAATAAAACATATTAAAAATAAAATTGAAATTGAATTAAAAATTTTTTAAAAGCACAAACACAGAAAGTCCACGACACAACATAACATAAATAGCACCAAGGTGAGGAAGGCACCATAGTCCAGCCAGCCTCCCCTCCGTGTTCATCCGTGGTCGGGGCCTTCCGAGCACCCGCAGTCGCCGCCCCGGGTGGCCCGATGTTCAGGCCCTCACGCCGGGCTGGTGGAACGCCGACGCCGAACCCCGACGGTGAGCATCCTCCTCCTCAGCGGCCCGGACCTCCTGATCAGCCGCCTCACGCTGCTGGAGTCCGCAGCTCCTGAGTCCACAGGCCGAGCCGGGCAGAGTCGCAGGACCCCGCGCTGTCCATCAGCGCCGCCCGCGTTGGGAGCTCCGTAAACCGCAGCTCCAGGATGTTGGTGCAGCAGGTCCAGCACTCCGGGCTCCAGACGGCGACCCCCGGTAAGGCATCGCCAGCCCCGCGATGTTTCAGCGCTGTCCCGCCGCTGCTGGAGCTCCGGTCGATCCCGGCAGGAAAGGCCGCGCCAATCCAGGTAGGTAGGCCGCTGTGGGGGGAAGGGGGGGGGGGGGGCGAGGATGCGACTCGAATAATAGTCGCGTCCTCACCAGGAAGCGGCTGAAGGACGGTATCCCCCGCACCGTGCCCTCTTCCCCCACATAAAAACACCAAAAAAACACAAAAAAACACACTTTAACATAACTAAATAAACAAAAAAACAAAAAGATACCGGGCTGTAGGTGGAGGCTGCTGGCACCAGCGCCACCGGAAGTACAATACAAGTGTACCAGCTGTACCACTATATTTTGGTCTCCAACATACAGAAAATTATACGTTGATAACTTTGGTTACTAAAAAAAAATGAAAATATCCATTTTCAGTCTTAAATCTCCTGCACCTATTGTCTATTGTCTATTGTCCACCTAAAATTAGTCTGGTGAGGCTTTTCACCAGAATACCTGCATCATTAGGAAGATGCCTTACCATCATGTTCACATGGATTTTTAGAATGCACGGTGACACAGCGGTAGAGTTGCTGCCTTACACAGCGCCAGTGACCCGGGTTCGATCCTGGCTGCGGGTGCTTGTCTGTATAGAGTTTGTACGTTCTCCCCATGGACCTGCATGGGTTTTCTCTGAGAACTTCGGTTTCCTCCCACACTCCAAAGACATACAGGTTTGTAGGTTAATTGGCTTGGTGTCAATGTAAAAGTAAAAGTTGTCCTTAGTGTAAGATAGTACTAATGTGCAGGGATCACTGGTCAGTGTGGACTTGGTGGACCGAAAGGCTTGTTTCCGTGCTGTATCTCTAGACAACACTGAACTAAACTAAACTGCTGATCTTACAAATGTGCTCGCATCTGAGAAATTTGAAAATAATGGGCTGCTGACTGTGCAATGTCTTATGAATGATTGAAGCAGGACTCCAACTGTTTGGTAGAATGGACAGTGTCGTAACATGTCCACACGCACCTGCACAGCCATTATCAGAAAGCTGCACTATCCAATCCCTATAAATAGGAACATAAGAAACACGAGCAGGAGAAGGCCATGTTGTCATTTCATTTCATAGGATCGTTGCTAATCCTATCTTAACCTCTGTGCCACTTAGTTCAAGATACTCCGACTCGGGAAAACAACCTCTTGGCATCTACCATGTTAATCCTTCTCAAAATCTCACATGTTTCAACAAGATCACTTCTTGTTTTTCAGTGCAAGAACAGGTGATTGGGACCACAATGTCTGTACTGCACATAATGCCAAGATCCACTCACATCTGCCTGCACATAATCCATATATGTGGCTCACACCAGCACCATCTCTATTGTGAAATTCTACATCCACTGGAATGAAGGCCAACATTCCAATAGCATACCTAAAGTCTTGCTATACCTTCATGCTATCATGTTGTGTTTCATGTACAAGGACCTGTTGATCACTTTATCACTACAAAATGTTGTAGTCTCATTTATCTTTTCAAAGTTTCAATTAATATAAGTTAAAGAATGGGCTGACAGATGGCAGGGAGTTTAATGCTGATAAATGTGAGGTGCTGCACCTTGGCAGGACAAATCAAAATAGGACGTACATGATAAATGGTAGGGAATTGAAGAATACAGTTGAACAGAGGGATCTGGGAATAACCGTGCATAGTTCCTTGAAGATGGAATCTCATATAGATAGGGTGGTAAAGAAAGCTTTTAGTATGCTAGCCTTTATAAATCAGAGCATTGAGTATAGGGGTAATGTTAAAATTGTACAAGGCATTGGTGAGACCAAATCTGGAGTATGGTGTACAAATTTGGTCGCCCAATTATAGGAAGGATGTCAACAAAATAGAGAGAGTACAGAGGAGATTTACTAGAATGTTGCCTGGGTTTCAACAACTAAGTTACAGAGAAAGGTTGAATAAGTTAGGTCTTTATTCTCTGGAGCCCAGAAGGTTAAGGGGGGACTTGATAGAGGTCTTTAAAATGATGAGAAGGATAGACAGAGTTGATGTGGATCAGCTTTTCCCTTTGAGAATAGGGAAGATTCAAACAAGAGGACATGACTTCAGAATTAAGGGACAGCGGTTTAGGGGTAACATGAGGGGGAACTTCTTTATTCAGAGAGTGGTAGCGGTGTGGAATGAGCTTACAGTGGAAGTGGTGGAGGCAGGTTCGTTGGTATCATTTAAAAATAAATTGGATAGGCATATGGATGAGAAGGGAATGGAGGGTTATGGTATGAGTGCAGGCAGGTGGGACTAAGGGAAAAAAGTTGTTCGGCACGGACTTGTAGGGCCGAGATGGCCTGTTTCCGTGCTGTAATTGTTATATGGTTAAAGCGAGTAATTATTTCACAGCAGATATTGTAGCAACATTTTCAAGTGATCAGCGTAAATGGGTCCTACAAAATGGGAATTTAATCATTATTAGGACCTGGTTCAGTAGTGTTCATTCAGGAATGAATTTTACATCACAAAAAACTCCCCTATTCTTCTTCTAATAGTGCCATGAGAATTGTTGTTGTCGTCTTCAGAAGGTAAGTGTAATACCTGAAGGGTGTCAGCAGAAAGAGTGCAACACCGCCTTCAAACATGGTGGGTGGCGACCTGTATTTTATGTTCAAGGCATGAAGCTTGAATTCATAATTTCAGAAGGGTAGGGTGCTGTGAACTGAGTGATGGTTAGAACAATAACAAGATTGTTTCAAAATTGACAGGGTATCATTATAGAATGATGTAGAATAATTATTGCAATAACATTTTAATAATGGGATACTTATTTTCAATGCAACAGCGATTGATGAGTTGGTGTACCAACCCTGATAGTACATTCCACAGCAAACAGTTAATTATACAATGTCAATGTTTCTCAGCATTATCTATCCATCTATCTATTATTAAAACTCTCGTCTTGTTTGGACGTTTGTCTGTCTGCGTGCGTGCGTGCGATCTCAAGGAACTATGCCAAAACTGTACACAATAGTACAATTTATTTTGCGCCACTTTATTCACCATTGACCTGTGGTTGTTTGTATCAAGTTTTGTTCAGATTGATATATTTCACAAGCTATCACATTTTTAAGTTTACTAAATCCACTTTGATAGTCACTTCAACACTTCAGTGCTGGCAGTTGCAGCTATGACATCACAATGGGATCTCACAGTCCTCCATCTGACATTTGCAACAATGTTGCCATCATAGAACACTTAGTCCTGGTCCTTGGGGAATGGGCTGCATTGGGGGACCAGGCCTCCCATGGGGGATATGGTTGAATGGTGGAATATTGCGTTGGGGGGACGGGTTGCATTGGGGAACCAGGCCTCCCGTGTGACTGGGACCCAACGGTTGTTTGTATCAAGTTTTGTTCAGATTTCACAAGTTATATTTCATAAGTTATCACATTTTTAAGTTTACTAAATGGTGGAATATTGCCTTGGGGAACGGGTTGTGTTGGGGGTCCAGGCTTCCCGTGGGGGCTATGGGTGAGTGGTCGAATATTGCTTTGGGGAACGGGTTGCGTTGGGGGACTAGGCATCCCATGTGACAGGGACTCAACGGGTCTGACTTGATCTAGTCTTCTTTAAAAAGCAAACAAAATGGAAACTACATCAACTTATTCCAATTAAGCAGGATAGCCTCTCCAGAATAAAACCTGATTGGAAAATAATTACTTTTATGTACATAAAATCAACGTGATTCATGGCCAAAATACCAAACTTATCCTTCCATTGTGGTTGGTTAACCTAACATCACTATGTATACCCATCTGGTAAAGCTATTTATGAAGTTGTTTTAAGTGTGTAATAAATGAGTTAAAGAAGAATTCTGACAACATCACCACAACCTTGTAATGCCCTTTGTCTTTTGTAGATTGGTTTTACCATGTTCCTCAGAAACCAAACAAAAGTGAAAAGAGCCAAGTGCAGCTTCCACCCACTTCCCAGATCCCAGGTTTGAATGAACGTGTGGAGCCTCACAAGGAGGCCAGTGTTGATGGTCGCAAACTGTGGATTAGGGAAACCGATTCGGACTATGTAAAGTTGGCCAAACAAGGAGGCAGGCCAGGTAAGAAGGGAAGCCATTTTTTAAAAAGTGTAACTGTAATTGTTTAACCTGCTTGTGAGATGGCTGCAGGGCTGTACTTCATTTATTGTATTTTCATGGTTGGAACTTCATGATGATTCTTAGATTCTTCACACATCATTTGGTGAAGAGCCATTGTATGCTAATTCAGTATGTGAAGATTGATGAAACGTTTTCTAAAGTTGTGACAAATTGCATTCGCCAATTCTAAAAATACAAAATATTGAATTTTATTTATTCATTCTGAGAATTTAATATTTCACCATTGGTTGTATTTTGCAATATTTTTAATCTGTATACAAAAAGCTTGTGATCCTAATAATTATATAGTAGGTTCATTGTTGTCAATAAACTATGTACATAATTCTAAATTATATACGTAATTCCCTAATTATACAAATAATTTATGTGAAACTCAATTTGTTAAAGATATTGCATGTGTAAATAGCCTCGAGAGCTCGTTCTCCCTTACTTTCATATGAAGAAAGACTGGATAGACTCGGTTTGTACTCGCTAGAATTTAGAAGATTGAGGGGGGATCTTATAGAAACTTACAAAATTCTTAAGGGGTCGGACAGGCTAGATGCAGGAAGATTGTTCCAGATGTTGGGGAAGTCCAGAACAAGGGGTCACAGTTTAAGGATAAGGGGGAAATCTTTTAGGACAGAGATGAGGAAAACTTTTTTCACACAGAGAGTGGTGAATCTCTGGAATTCTCTGCCGCAGAAGGTAGTTGAGGCCTGTTCATTGGCTATATTTAAGAGGGAGTTAGATGTGGCCCTTGTGGCTAAAGGGATCAGGGGGTATGGAGAGAAGGCAGGTACAGGATACTGAGTTGGATGATCAGCCATGACCATATTGAATGGTGGTGCAGGCTGCACCTATTTTCTATGTTTCTATGTTTCCAAATATGACTAGAACTCTACCCCACTTTAATGAAGCAACATTATTCACGAAGGAGAATTATTTATTTTAAAGATTTGAGAGAATGTGTTAAAGTTTACATGAGGCAACTAATGGTAACCAAATTTGATATATAAACTCATGTGACATCATGTTTCAAAGCATTTGGTACTTAGAGGATGTGACGATGAACCACATTTCATGAGTTTCTAATCTTATCGGGGCAAATCAATGAGAGGTGAAGTTTGCTTCTTTGCAGATTGATGTTGAGGTGCCTGCCACCAATTAGTTAGCCAGTTCCATGCACCTTAGGTGTGTAAATATAAGAGTTGACTCCTGACCTGCATCTCCTGCAACTAAACGTTTGTCTTATATGGTCCTCATACTTGAAGTCATTTTCAATGAGCATGTTGTTCCTCTGCTGCCCATGCATTAAACATCTATGCCGTAGAAATTTAAAAGCAATTGAATGATGGCCAGTTCAAGGATGAACTAGGTATAGTATGTTGGTAGCTTATAAAATCAAAGTTCTTTCTTTTGCGGTTTGTCATGGTAGAAGATGCAAAGGAAAACGTGTTTGTTCAGAAATCGGTAGTGAAGTGGGTGAGAGAAGCAGAGTAGAGAGGGGGGAATGGGGGAGGCAGAAATTAAAATAATGTTATTGAACAATCAGAAGGTAGATGGATCAGAGTAAAGTTTTACTGCAACAATGGGTGGGGATTGTAGTAATGTGGGGAATCGTGGTCAGGGTTGATGACGGAAGTCAGGTTAGCACATTGGTGAGTAGGAGGAGGGTCAGGTTGGGTCACACGTTAGCTAGTGGTGGTCATTGAGGCTCGCCAATTTTTTTTGCATGGGGGTTTGGGTAACGATGGGCAAGTGGGTGAAGATAGTAGGGAGGGGGATAGGTTACAGCCACAAATATGGGAGATGTTTTTGATGGCAGGGGTGTGATATGTGTTGTGAAGACCTGCATCTGCCTGAGTAAAAATCCCAGAGATTAATGTGATCATGTGAACAAAGAGGTTTCCAGTTTTATCTAAATCTGTGAAGAACTGAATTCGCCAATAAGCGAGTTCGGTATTCTGAAAAATGCAAGGAATCATGGGATTTGCGAAAGGTCATTCGCGATAAACCCCCCCGGCAACCGTGCCACCGCATGCTCACAGACCCGCTCCCCATCCGCAGTCAGGATTGCAAACGCCGCTGAACTGCCATGGACCGTCCCCGAGCGCCCATTCCCGTCCGGGGGCGGCCGGAGACGCCTGGGACGACCCCGGACTGACGGGACACCGACCAGTGGCAGCGGCGGCCCAGGCCCACAGCCAGCGCGGAGAAGAAGCGTCAACTCCAGCTGAACTATGCCTATCCCGCCGGGTTAAAGGCCAGCCCTGGACTGACGGGACTCCGGCCCGGAGCAGTGGAGCTAGCGCTTCTTCCGCGCGTCGGCTGCAAGCCCGGGCCACCACTGCAACGGGCCGACGCCCCGCCAGTCCAGGGCCGCTGGTCGCTGGTCAACCCAGCGGGACAGGCAGATACGAGCTGCAAGCCCGGGTCCCCAGACAGGGACGGGGA
Organism: Leucoraja erinaceus; assembly: GCF_028641065.1. Taxonomy (NCBI): domain Eukaryota; kingdom Metazoa; phylum Chordata; class Chondrichthyes; order Rajiformes; family Rajidae; genus Leucoraja; species Leucoraja erinaceus. The sequence continues at coordinate 555,047 of NC_073378.1, forward strand.
CGGCCCAGCAGCAACTCAGCAGCGCTGGAGACCTGGGTCCGATCTCGACCACGGACGAAACGCAGGTCTGCACCCACGCAGCAGCACAGCCACCGAGAATGTTTATCGCGAGTGACTCATGACCTGGGCATGCGCATTCCGAATACCAAACTCGCTTATTAGCAGAACGTGTACAAATAAAACAAACGTTCCTCCAAGGAGTCACGTGCAAGAAGGATCCGGAAGGAAAATTGTGCATTTCTGTCGCTTACAATAATCACTTGATTTTCTGAATTAAAAAAAAAACATTAAAACTGTAGCATACAAAAATATGGTTGTGGGCCATTCAATTTCCAAGCATCTACATTTGTCTATTAATTAAAAGTTTCAAAAAAGGCACATATTTTGTATTCCTGACAATGTGTGTATGCACATAATTAGTTATTCAAATTATTGTTTACTTTACTGCATTTTCTTTGTTAGATGTCCATTTTGTTTTTCCGAGAAACTATCTAATCTGTGCTGCCTTAGCGATAAAGCAGGACAGTCTAAATGAATTGCCTGCTGCACATAGAATTGGGCAGGCTGATATCACCAGCTGGTGAATCCCAACATGTCACTCAAAGGAACAGTGCGGATGAGCATTCTTTTTGGGTTACACAAGCATCTGCAGTGAGTCAGCATTTGGCAAAGAGAGAAACAAAAAATAGAGCAAAGCAGAAAGTGCAGGAGGAATTCAGCGGGTCAGGTAGTATTTGGGGAGGGAAACAACAGGTGACTTTTCAGGTCAGGACTCTTCTTCAGACTCTTCAGTCTGAAGAAGGGGTTCAACCTGACATATTGCCTGTCCATTCCATCCCATCCCGCTGAGTTCTTCCAGCACTGTATTTTGCTGACAAAATAGTATCAGACCGAAAATGTAGGATTGTGATAGAACTGCATGTAAATTTCTCAGCCAGCAGATGGCAGAATTGATCCATTGACACCAAGGTAATTTTTTTTGTTCCCACTAGAATGTGAAAACAGAAATCTTTGTGTAAAATGCAGAGGATCAAGGAATTATGATGCATTGCTTTTCAATCATATAGATGCTTATGCATTTTTGAGATGTAGCTTCAGTACATCAACAATCTGTGAAGCAAGGAGCTGGGGAAACTTAATATGCACAACTCCGAGAGACACAAGGGATTGCAGATGCTGGAATCTGGAGAAACAATGTGCTGGAGAAACTCCACAGGTCAAGTGCCAGCGACAGGTGGGGGAGGAGGAGCAGAGGAAATGTCAATGCTGTGATTCAAAACCCTTTGGGGCTTTGACTGGAAATGTCGACAATTCCTTCCCCGCTCAGATGCTTCTCGATCATCCGAGTTCCTCCAGTAGATTGTTTGATACTGAGAATGGTATATGATCTTAATTTCAGTGCCAATAGTGCTTTGGTCCCTACAGTATGTGAAGTTAGATGAATGGAAAAATGTAGAACCAAAATCCACGCCCCCCTCCCACGAAGTCCGTTCCCCTCTTCGTACATCTCTATTCCTTCTTTGCATATCTTTCATTCATTGTTCTGTATCTCTCTGCATCATTGTCTATAACTCTTGTTTCCCTTTCCCGTGACTTTCAATCTGAAGAAGGGTCTCGACCCGAAACGTCACCCACTCCTTCTCTTCAGAAATGCTTCCTGTCCCGCTGAATTACTCCAGCTTTTTGCGTCTATCTCCTATTCCTGAGTCCCTCATTTCCCAGGATGAGGCGTTCCACACCAGGGCATCTGAAATGTCCTAATTCTTCAAGGAACGGAGGTTCCCCTCCTCCACCATAGATGAGGCTCGCACCAGGGTCTCCCATATCCCGCAACACTGCTCTCACTCCCCATCCCCCCACTCACAACAAGGGCAGAGTCCCCCTAGTCCTCACCTTTCACCCCATCAGCCGTCACATACAACAAGTAATCCTCTGTCAGTTTTGCCACCTCCAATGTGACCCCACCACTCGCCACATCTTCCCATCTCCCCCCATGTCTGCCTTCCGCAAAGACCGCTCCCTCCGTAACACCCTTGTCAATTCTTCCCTTCCATCCCGTACCACCCCCTCCCCGGGCACTTTCCCTTGCAACCGCGAGAGATGCAACACTTGTCGCTTTACCTACCCCCTCGACTCCATTCAAGCACCCAAGAAGTCGTTCCAGGTGCGACATTGGTTCACCTGTATCTCCTCCAACCTCATCTACTGCATCCGCTGCTCTAGATGTCAGCTGATTTACATCGGTGAGACCAAGCGGTGGCTTGGCGATCGTTTCGCCAAACACCTTCACTCGGTCCACAATAACCAACCTGACCTCCCGGTGGCTCAGCACTTCAACTCCCCCTCCCATTCCGTATCCGACCTCTCTGTTCTGGGTCTCCTCCATGGCCAGAGTGAGCAACACCGGAAATTAGAGGAACAGCACCTCATATTCCGCTTAGGGAGTCTGCATCCTGGGGGCATGAACATTGAATTCTCCCAATTTTGTTAGCCTTTGCTGTCTCCTCCCCTTTCTATCTCTCCCTCAGCCCTCGGGCTCCTCTTCCTCCTTTTTCCTTTTTCCTTTCTTCTCCCCGACCCCCACACCCCCCATCAGTCTGAAGAAGGGATTCGGCCCGAAACGTTCCCTATTTCCTTCGCTCCATAGATGCTGCTGCACCCTCTGAGTTTCTCCAGCATTATTTTTTTGTGTACCCTCATTGCTCTTGTATCCTTCCTCTTTCACTCATCCCCTTCTTCTCTTCCACCCATATCTCCTTTGTCCAGCTTTACATTTCATTCTTCCTCTTCCTCTGCTTATCTGACACCTTTTTACCTTCTTTCCACCTCTTAGCACGTTGCCATTTACTCCACCCTTCTGCCAGTGAAACCCTCCTCACCCATGTCCTGCCTGCACTTCTCTTTTTCAATTGCAGTTGTTGTTGAAATGCTTTCTTATGGAAGACCCTACAGAAAATTAACCACTTTACATCTATGATGTTTCATGAAAAGATTAACCAAGGTGAAATAATGGATATTTTGTAAGATCAGATGACCATAGTTATCTGTTGAATGTCTGCACTGACCATTGAATTACCTGTCTGGAGCAAACCAGGAGTTATCATGAAATACAAAAGAAGAACATTGGCAGTCTAAAAATGTTCAAGTGTGTAGATGAAATACAAGGAGTACCTATGCTGCATTTGTATTTCTAAATCTTGCTAATGAGAATCAATTATCTTCCTGTGGACTCACAATAGGTTATTTTGGTTAAAGGGGGAAATTAGGTGGTGTCAGCTACTAAGACATTGTTGTTAATTAATTAAGGAATTAACTTTAATGGCAATTGCCGAATACCATATTTGATCTTGATTATACAGTCATTTGCATGTTTAACATTCAGAAAAAGACAGTGCTGGAATAACTCAGCGGGTCAGGCAGTATCTCTGGAGAATGGATAAAGTAACATTTCGGACTGGGACATTCATTCATACTGACTGCATTGGTGGGGAGGAAACCTGGAAGAGTGGTGGAGCAGAACAAAGTCTAGCAAGTACAGGTGTGAAGCCAGAGGAAGGGAAAAGGGAAAAATGAGTGTGTATCCAGGTGAGGTACAGGAAAGGGAGAGGGGGGTGGGATAGAAGCAGAACAGATAGGGTGATGACAGGCTAGGTGCCTAAAATTGGAGAATTCATTGTACATACCGTTGGATTGTAAGCTACCCAAGCGGTATATGAGGTGCTATTGCTCCAGCTTGCATGAGGCCGCACCCTGGCAATGGAGGAGGCCCAGGCCAGAAAGGTCATTTTGGGAAAGGGAAGGGGTTAAAAAGCTTTTCAACCAAGTGATCAAACAGACCCTGCACAGTTCTGCACTCAGCTGGCTCTGTTCCTACCTTTCCAACAGATCCCACTTCATCTCTCTCCACAACCACACCTCTGCTACAGCCACAGTCACTCAAGGCATTCCCCAAGGCTCCGTACTCGGCCCCCTCCTCTTCATCATCTACATCCTCCCCCTTGGTCAGATACTCCGCCACTTCAACCTGGACTTCCACTGTTACGCCGATGACACCCAGATCTACCTCGGCACCAAATCCCCCCACAACCCCCCCCCTCTCCCATATCAACTCCTGTTTGTCAACTATAAAAACCTGGATGCAACATAACTTCCTCAAACTCAACAGCGATAAAACAGAATTCCTCCTCATAGGCTCCAAATCCACACTCAGCAAAATCAATAACCCCACTCTCACCATCGACGGCACCACTGTCTCCCCATCTCCCCAGGCCCGCAACCTTGGCGTGATCTTTGATTCCACCCTCTCCCTTGAGCCTCACATCCGCCATGTCATTAAAACCTCCTTCTTTCATCTCCGCAACATCGCCAAACTCAGACCCTCTCTCACACCTCCCGCTGCTGAAAGACTCATCCATGCCTTCATCTCCTCCCGACTGGGCTACTGCAACTCACTTCTCCTTGGCATCAGCTCCACCTACATCAACCGACTCCAACTGGTCCAGAACGCAGCTGCCCGACTCATCACCCACACCAAATCCTGGCATCACATCACTCCAGTCCTCAAACAACTTCACTGGCTTCCCATCTCCCACCGGATCACCTACAAAATCCTGGTCCTCACCTACAAAGCCCTCCACCATCTGGCCCCCCCATATCTCACTGATCTCCTCACCCCCTACCAACCCTCACGGTCCCTCAGATCCACATCAGCCGGTCTCCTCTCCATCCACAAATCCAATCTCCACAGTTTTGGGGACAGGGCCTTCTCCAGGGCAGCTCCCAGGCTCTGGAACTCCCTCCCCCAACTGATCCGCAATTCCGTGTCCCTCACCATCTTCCAGTCCCACCTCAAGACCCATCTCTTCACCTCTGCCTATCCTTAGCCCCACGTCCCCCTCCCTTTTCATCTGTTCATTAATTGCCTCATATTGTGTTTTGAATTGAATTCTGTCTTTAATTTGTGTACTAGTCATGTCTCTACTATTTATTTCATTCCGCATACATGTTTTTCCTCTACTTGCTAAATTTTTGTAAGGTGTCCTTGAGACTCTTGAAAGGCGCCCATAAATAAAATTTATTGTTATTATTATTAGACCCAGGTAGATTGAGCACAAATGTTCGGTTAAACGGTAACCTAGTCTACGCATTGATTAGTCACAATTTCAGTACAAACAGTAAGCAAGTTCGGTATTCTGAAAAACACAAGGAATCATGGGATTTGTCAAAGGTCGAATGCTATAAATAAAAATCGAACAAAGCGCTATAGATTCAGTGAGTATAGAATGAGTCAGACTTGTTTGTTGTCATTTTTCAGTGGGGGAACGGGGTGTGGCGAGAGAGACCGGGCCGGGGGGGGAGGCAGATGTGTGGCAGTATAATATAGATAAATGTGAGGTTATGCACTTTGGTGGCAAAAACAAGGGGGCAGATTATTATCTCAATGGGGTTAGGTGAGGTAAGGGGGAGGTACAGCGAGACCTGGGCGTCCTTGTACACCGGTCACTGAAAGTTGGCGTGCAGGTACAGAGGGCAGTGAAGAAAGCTAATGGAATGTTGACCTTCATAACAAGAGGATTTCAGTATAGGAGTAGAGAGGTTCTTCTGCAGTTGTATAGGGCTCTGGTGAGACCGCATCTGGAGTATTGTGTACAGTTTTGGTCTCCTAATTTGAGGAAGGACATCCTTGTGATTGAGGCAGTGCAGTATAGGTTCACGAGATTGATCCCTGGGATGGCAAGGACTGTCATATGAGGAAAGATTGAAAAGACTAGGCTTGTATTCACTGGAGTTTAGAAGGATGAGGGGGAATCTTATAGAAACATATACAATTATAAAAGGACTGGACAAGCTAGATGCAGGAAAAATGTTCCCAATGTTTGGCGCGTCCAGAACCAGGGGCCACAGTCTTGGAATAAAGGGGAGGTCATTTAAGACTGAGGTGAGAAAAAACGTTTCACCCAGAGAGTTGTGAATTTGTGGAATTCCCTGCCACAGAGGGCAATGGAGGCCAAATCACTGGATGGATTTAAGAGAAAGTTAGATTGAGCTCTAGGAGCTAGTGGAGTCAAGGGATATGGGGAGAAGGCAGGCACGGGTTATTGATAGGGGACCATGATCACAATGAATGGCGGTGCTGGCTCGAATGGCCGAATGGCCTCCTCCTCCTGCACCTATTTTCTATTTTTCTATGAGCCCATCTGCAGACTCTCTCTCTGACCAGGACGACTCCAATGGCAGCGGCTCCGAGTTGCCCATCTTGATTTGATGACCAGCCTCATCAAAGCTATGGCCAAGAAAGCACACTCTAGTTCCTTAGAAGGCATAGGAAGTTCCACATGTTCCCAACACCCCTCAGTAACATCTACAACTGCACCAAAGAAAGTATTTTATCAGGATATAGACCCGCTGAGTTGCTCCGGTTCTTTGTATCTTCGGTATAAATCTGCATCTGCAGTTCCATCCTACACATCACAGCATGTTTTGGGAATAGTTCCATCCAAGACTGCAAGAAAATTCAGAGTTGTGGACGTAGCCCAGACCATCACGCAAACCAACCTCCCGTCCATTCACACCATCTGCACTTCACACTGCCTTGGCAAGGCCACTAGCATAATCAAGGACCATTCTCGCCCCAGTCACTCCCTTTCCTTCCCTCTTCCATCAGGCAAGAGGTACAGAAGTTTGAAAATCTTTGAACTAACTATCTTTAATTGAACTTTATCTTGCACTAAATGTCATATCCTTTATCCTTTGTACACTGTGGACAGCTTTATTGTAATTATGTACAGCTTTTTCTTTGACTGGGTAGCACACAAACAAAAGCTTTTCACTGCACCTCTGTACATGTTACAATGATAAACCAAACTAAACTGCTTATCTGTTGAAAGGGCAGCCAGAATAATAACCATGCCATTTTAGAATGGACATTGGTATATAAAGGGGAGATAAAGGAAAGAAGCACAATGTGGTGGTTATAATGGAACTTAATAATTAAGGAGGACAAGCAGCATCCTTTGTAAGTAGGTTTGAAAATCCCAGAGGGAATGGTATCAGGATGAAAGATAGATTTCATCAGTTTGAAAGGATGTTGACGAGAGAAAGGGAGAATCTATTCTCTGGGAGCAGCGGAATTGAAAGCAAGATGATTCCTTTCAAGAGTAACAGGAGCTAGGAACAGTGTGTTCTCATCTATAAAATTAACCTAAGTCATGTATAAATGGACTTGGTGAAAGAATATAAGGGGAAGAAGGAGTATATGGCTAAAGGAGTGATGTGGTGAAAACTGGCTCCTTTTAGAATTTCATGCTCATATGACACTGTCTCTAAAACTAGAGGGGAAGATGTTGTATTAATTATGTTTGAAATTACTTTAATGATGACAGAGGATGTAACCAGAGGTAATCAGGCACTGAAGACTTTAAGTAGATTTTTTTTTTAAATAATTGAAGTGTGTAGCAGTTGAGAAACGTTAGAATTTTTGCTTCTCACATTGCCCTGTAACTCATCTGGACCTCTGTTTACAGGTTCACTGTAAAATTCATTTAAATAACATGTTACATCTTTAAAGGAAAAATAATTACAAGCGCATTACGAAATTAATAGGAATGTCATCCAACAGTCCTGAAAATCTGTCAGTGTGGCATCATCAAAGTCTCATGCCTGCTGGATTATTGGAATGTTACTGCAGAATCAACTGCAAACTTATTTTATACATTTTATGGAAATTAATGTTTAGGTTAATGAAGGCTTTAGAAAATGGGATATGAAAATAAATAAATGGTCAACTTATTAAATAATTACCATTCATCAAAATGTACAACAGAGGAAGAGAACTGCATGCCATGAAAAAGAAAAACGAAGAAAAAAATTAATCAGAGATGGGCACACACCAAAGCTAACGAGTAAAAGACGATAAATTGGTTCATTACTAAATCCAAAATGGGCTTCCTCCTTGTTGATCTGGAATAGATTTTGTCGAAGAGTATAATTCAAGGGATTACAGCTATGGAAGACCCTGATTAAACCACAGAATGGTTAATCCTGAGCATTAAACATTAATAAGGATCTGTGTAGGAAGGAACTGCAGATGCTGGTTTGCATAGAAGATTGACAAAAAGTGCTGAACTCAGCGGGGCAGGTAGCATCTCTGGAGAGAAGGAATGGGTGATGTTTTGGGTCAAGACCCTTCTTCAGGCTATGACCCAGTCTGAAGAAGGGTCTCAACCCGAAAAGTCACCTATTTCTTCTCTCCAGAGGTGCTGCCAGTCCTGCTGAGTTACTCCAGCTTTTTGTGTCTATCATCAATATGGATCTATTGGTTTTGGAAATACCACAATTTAGTTCTCCCAGTATCATGCATGTTCTCTGGGTTAAATTACTTATTGAAGCTAGTGTTATATTCCGTGAAGGTTAATGGATTATATGGTTGATGTATTCAAGATATTAAGAAAAAACTTGAACAGAAAACTGTTTGCATTGGTCGAGGAGTCTTTGATTACTAAATATAATCCAAAAATGAACGTCAAGTCATTTAGGAGTAAAGTCAGGATGCACTCCAATATGTGAAAACTTATGGGTACAGAGATTTATGGTACAGAGGGAGACCATTTGACCCATCATTTCTATATTGGCTGCAAAACACGTTAATCCCTCTCTCTCTGTGCCATTATAGGTTCTTCTTTTTAAATGCTACTCGGGTTTCTGACATTCCTTCAGGCAGTCATTTCCCAACTCTCACCAATCACTAGGTGCAAAGTAAAATCTCCTCAACTAATTTTTCTACGAATTAGTTTGAATCTGTAGCCTGTGTCTTGACCTCCATTTAGACTTTCCATTATTTTATAGATCATAATTAATGCTGCTCTCAGTCTCATCTTTTCTAAAGAAAATAACTTGTCATTCTAAATTTTCCTTGGTCTTCGTCAGATCTGGTAACTTCTTGATACATTACTGTACCTTTCTAATGCCACCACATGCTTTTACAGATGTGCTACCAGCACATATGAACACACAAATTGAATCAGGAGTAGATTGAGGCTCAGTTAGAAATTGCCAAGTTTGATGTTGTGGGAATTACAGACGAATTACAGGGAATTACAGAGACATGGCTGCAAGAGGGCCAGGGCTGGGAATTGAATATTCAAGGCTATACATCCTATCGGAAAGACAGACAGGTGGGCAGAGGGGGTGGGGTAGCTCTGTTGGTGAGGGAAATCAGGGACAGTATAAAAATAAAAGAGAAGTACAACATAGCAAAGATGAGCGGAAAGTCAGAGGATTGGGTAATGTTTAAAGGGACATTTGGACACCCGAAGATAACTAAAAAGGCAATACGGGGAGAAAAGATGAGGTACGAAGGTAAGTTAGCCAATAATATAAAGGAGGATAGTAAAAGCTTATTTAGGTGTGTGAAGAGGGAAAAAATAGTTAAGACCAAAGTTGGACCCTTGAAGACTGAAAAGGGTGAATTTATTATGGGAAACAAGGAAATGGCAGATGTGTGGAACAGGTACTTTGGATCTGTCTTCACTAAGGAGGATAAAAACAATCTTCCTGTTGTACTAGCTAGAGAACCTGGGGTGACGGAAGAAATGGTGTTGGGTAGACTGATGGGACGGAAGACTGATAAATCCTCAGGGCCTGATGTTCTGCATCCCAGGGTACTTAAGGAAATTGCTCAAGAAATCATGGACGCATCGGTGATCATTTTCCAATGTTCTATAGATTCAGGATCAGTTCATGTGGATTGGAGGGTAGCTAATGTTATCCCACTTTTTAAGAAAGGCGGGAGAGAGAAAACTGGGAATTATAGACCAGTTAGCTTGACATTGGTGGTGGGGTAGATGCTGGAGTCAATCATAAAAGATGAAATAGCTGCACATTTGGATAGCAGTAACAGCATCGGTCCGAGTCAGCATGTATTTACAAAGGGGAAATCATGCTTGACTAATCTTCTGGAATTTTTTGAGGATGTAACTAGGAAAATGGACAAGGGAGAGCCAGTGGATATAGTGTACCTGGACTTTCAGAAAGCATTTGATAAGGTCCCACATAGATTAGTTGGCAAAATTAGGGCACATGATATTGGGGGTAGAATGCTGACATGGATAGAAAATTGGTTGGCAGACAGGAAACAAAGAGTAGGGATTAACGGGTCCATTTCAGAATTGCAGGCAGTGACTAGTGGGGTACCACAAGGTTTGGTGCTGAGACCGTAGCTATTTACTATATATATCAATGATTTGGATGAAGGGATTCAAAGTAATATTAGCAAATTTGCAATGACACACAGCTGGGCAGCAGTGTGAACTGTGAGGAGGATGCTATGAGAATGCAGGGTGACTTAGACAAGTTGGGTGAGTGGGCAGATGCATGGCAGATGCAGTTTAATGTGGATAAATAGTAAGATTAAACGAGAACTTACCAGTTTGAAGTTTGATCTTTATTTTATGAGGAGTAACGTTGAGGGATTACGTGAAGAACCCGCCAGGAAGCATGCGCGTCAATCTTCAAAGCAGCGGTGTGAAATCACAGATAACAGTAAATGAACTGATCATAGTAAGATTAGAGAAATAGGATACCAGTTGATCCAATAATTCATTTCCCATTCAGAGAGTCATAAAGTCGTAGAGTGATGCAGTGTGGAAGCAGGCCCTTCGGCCCAACTTGCCCACACCGGCCAACATGTCCCAGTTACACTAGTCCCACCTGCCTGCCCGCGTTTGGTCCATATCCCTCCAAATCTGTCCAATCCATGTACCTGTCTAACTGTTTCTTAAATGGTGGGATAGTCCCTGCCTCCTCTGGCAGCTCGTTCTATACACCCACCATTCTTTGTGTGAAAACGTTACCCCTCAGATTTCTATTAAATCTTTTCACCCTTCACCTTAAACCTATGTCCTCTGGTCCTCGATTCACCAAGAGACTATGTGCATCTACCCGATCTATTCCTCTCAAGATTTTATACACCACTATAAGATCATCCTCCTCCAGCGCCCCAAAGAATAGTCCCAGCCTACTCAACCTCTCCCTATAGCTCAGACACTTTAGCCCTGGCAACATGGACTGAATGCAACAAAGACTATGGGATGAGATGATATTCAGTCTGGGAAACTGAAGGGTTGCACTTTAGAATAAGCTGCATCTCTAGCCTAGTAGAGATAGCTTATCTCCAGCTACAGTGCTGGCATCCAGCTGATAATGCAGAAAATTGCCCAGGTATATCCTGTAACAGGAGAAATCCAATCCAGATGCTGTCACTTACACTACACTCAATCAGTTATTGATGGAAGGCACCGTTGACAGTGAGTGCCAAACATCACTAATGTGCTTACCGATACCTAGTTTGCATTTCACCAGAAGTACTTGACTCCAGGTCTCAATCACAACCTTGGGCCAAGCATGGAGTACTAAAGTCTAAATGAAGCATAGTTCTGAATTCCAGAGATGGGTTGAAAGTGACTGTCCTTTATGTTAAGGCAGCATGTGACTGAATGCAATATTGAAGAACCTCAGTAAAACTGGAAAAAGGGAAAACACATCGTGTACACAGCAAGATGATTGTGATTGTTGCAAGTCAATCTTACCCAGCCTGGGACATCAAGGCAGCAGGTCCTCAGAACAGTCTCGGCCAATCCATCTTAAATTGACCTCCCTTTGATTTGTAAGGTCAGAAGTGGGGATATTTGCTGGTGAATGCATAATGCTTAGTTCCTTTTGCAATTCTTCAAAAATGGAAGCATTATATGCATGCAGGAAACGTAGGTGACATTGATGCATGAGCTGACATGTGACAGTTATGTTTACGCCACAAGAATACCAGACCATTATCATCTCCATTGGGATGTTTAGCCACCTATACTTGATGTTCAAGGGCATTAGCTGAGTCTCCCACAATCAACATCCTGGAACAAAAAGAGACAAAGTGTTGGAGAACGTAGATATGTGATGTTTCAGGTTAGGACCCTTTGTCAGACGTACAATGTTCTCCAGAGATGCTCCTGACCCAATGAGCTGCTCCAGCCCCTTGTGTCTTTTTTTGTCAACAAGCATCCTTGTTTCTACATCAACATCCTGGCAATCACTTTCACCAGAAGCTCATTTAGACATATATATAAATTATGTGACTATAAGAGCATGTCATAGGCTGGATATCCTGCACCAAATTGCTCCACCATTTCGTGCTGAGGTAATGTAATGCTGTTCCTTCATTACTTGATCAAAGTGCCAGAACTCCACTTTGATAAAAGACCTTGGGGTTAATGAGCCATTAGGAGGCAGTGACCATAACATGATCAGGTTTAATCTACAATTGGAGAGGGAAAAGGGTAGATCGGAGGTGTCAGTGTTGCAGTTGAATAAAGGGGACTATGGGGCCATGAGGGAGGAGCTGGCCAAAGTTGACTGGAAAGATACACTAGCAAGGATGACAGTGGAACAAAAATGGCAGGTGTTTCTAGGAATACTACAGAAGGTGCAGGATCAGTTCATTCCTAGGAGGAAGAAAGATTCCAAAAGGAGAAAGGGACGACCATGGCTGACAAGGGACGTCAGGGACAGTATAAAAATTAAAGCGAAGAAGGACAACGTAGCAAAGATGAACGGGAAGGAAGAGGATCAGGTAATGTTTAAAGAACAACAGAAAATAACCAAAAAGACAATATGGGGAGAAAAGATGAAGTACGAAGGTAAGCTAGTCAAGAATATAAAGCAGGATAGTAAAAGCTTCTTTAGGTATGTGAAGAGGAAAATAATAGTTAAGAGCAAAGTTGGACCCTTGAAGACCGAAAAAGGTGAATTTATTATGGGGAACAAGGAAATGGCAGATGAGTTGAACAGGTAATTTGGATCTGTCTTCACTAAGGAGGACACAAACAATCTTCCTGATATAGTCGTGGCCAGAGGATCTGGGGTGACGGAGGAACTGAAGGAAATCCACATTAGGCAGGAAATGGTGTTGGGTAGACTGATGGGACTGAAGGCTGATAAATCCCCAGGGCCTGATGGTCTGCATCCCAGGGTACTTGAGGAAGTTCTATTGACTCAGGATCAGTTCCTGTGGATTGGATGGTAGCTAATGTTATCCCACTTTTTAAGAAAGGCGGGAGAGAGAAAGCAGAGAATTATGGACCAGTTAGCCTGACATCGGTGGTGGGGAAGATGCTGGAGTCAATTATAAAACATGAGATAGCCGAACATTTGGATAGCAGTATAACAGGATCGGTCCGAGTCAGCATGGATTTACGAAGGGGAAATCATGCTTGACTAATCTTCTGGAATTTTTTGAAGATGTAACTAGGAAAATGGACAAGGGAGAGCCAGTGGATGTAGTGTACCTAGACTTTCAGAAAGCATTTGATAAGGTCCCACATAGATTAGTTGGCAAAATTAGGGCACATGATATTGGGGGTAGAATGCTGACATGGATAGAAAATTGGTTGGCAGACAGGAAACAAAGAGTAGGGATTAACGGGTCCCTTTCAGATTTGCAGGCAGTGAGTTTAATGTGGGATTAACGGGTCCCTTTCAGAATTGCAGGCAGATGCAGTTTAATGTGGATAAATAGTAAGATTAAACGAGAACTTACCAGTTTGAAGCCCTGGTGGAATGAGATTTGAATATGTTAGTATCCACCCCAGCAGCCATCAAAACCTGTTTCAGCCATCTGGAAATTGTTTGTACAGATACCCTATTATGGGGCTGTTTGTGGCTGATCAGTAATGCCATCACATTGCCTCTGAGCTGTTTAGTGATCTCTATGTATACTAATAAATGCGTCATAATGCATAGACGATCATCTATTGGGTAAGCTCTGAATTTTATTTTGAGGCCTGATGATCCCGGTCTGTTCTGTTTAACTAATTCGTGGATGTAAAAGGTTATTTTACTCGTTGAAGTGGTCATACTATCCATCCTTAATTTATGTAATGACTGAACTCTTTGTGCTGAGACCAATGCCATCAGCATGACTATTTTATGAGTTAATCTTTGCAGGGACAGAGCTGTTGCTGGTGACCAATTCCTCAGTAGCGTAAGGACTACACTCCCATATTTGGGAATACCTTGTCCTGGGGGGATTAATATTACAAATCTCCCTCATAAGTTTAGTTACCAGGGGGTGAGTCCCGACAGAATGATGTTCTGATCCTCGCCACAGATACGCTGAAAGGGCACTGTTGGCGCAGTTTATGGCACTATAACTGAGCCCCTCATCATAGTGGAGGCTAGCCAGGAATTCCAGAACAGACGTAATGTTCGCCGTATAGTACCGTTCACCGGTAGGCGGCGCGGCTCTGGCCAGCAGCGGCCTCTGCAGCCTGTCCGCGTTTTTATTATTTTTGTCTGTGTTTTTATGTAGTGTTTGTTATTTTATGTTGGGGTGTGTGTGTGGGGGGGTGGGGGGGGGGTGGGAGGGGGGGGGAAAACTTTTTGAATCTCTCCCTGCACTGGAGACCCGACCTTTTCTCGTCGGGTCTCAGGTGTCGTTGAGGCCGCAACGAGGAGCGGCCTCCAACAGGAAGAGACCGGGGACTCAGGTGTCGACTCACCGTTGCCGTCGCGGAGCTGGCCGAGTCCGGAGCGGTGGAGGAGCGCTGCTGCTGCTGATGCTGTTGCTGCTGCTGCTGCTGCTGCCGGAGAGTCGGAGGCTCTCTACAGGTCTGTGGACGACGGCGCCGGGAGCCCACGGCTCCCTGGAGGGAGACCGCTTTTCGGGGCTTCTGCGGCGGCGACTTCTCCCGCCCGAGTTGCGGGGTCGAAGAGCTCCTGGAGCGGGGCCTGACACCACTGCCCCGCGCGGCTGGAATGGCCGCGGACTCTGCGAGCGCACACCGGGGGCTCCAACACCAAGACCCGGTGTGCGACCTCGCACCACCCGGCGTGGCTTCAATGGCCGCGGGACAATCGCCATCGCCAGCCGGGGGCTTTGACTTTGACTCTGACATCGGGGGGGGGGGGGGGGGGGGGGGGGGGGGGGAGAGTGCAGTGGAGAGAGAAGTTTATTTGGCCTTCCATCACAGCTATGTGATGGATGTTTATGTTAAATGTAATTATGTTGTGTCTGGGGTCTATTTGTGTGTAATGTATGGCTGCAGAAACGGCATTTCGTTTGGACCTCCAGGGGTCCAAATGACAATTAAATTGACTCTTGACTCTTGACTCTTGACTCTTGACTCTTGTATGATGTTCCTGGAACAATACATCTCCCATTTCCTGATGTAGACCAGATATTGTTTTTTGGTGGACTGCCTGTGAGCCGCTGTGATTATATTCATTGTTCAGTCCGTCAGCCCCAGATCCAGAAGTGGTTTCTTTAGATTTTACAAATCAACAAATTTGTCCTGTCATGGCATGGATGGCTTTCCCCCGTTACGGGATGAACCAACAAATCTGGTCGTTTCGGAACGGAGATGCATGGTTCTAAAACCATATCGAGAATCACGGGGAACCATGGTTGAGTAGGCCAATCGGGCAAAATACCAGACGCCGAGTCTTGTTGTATTTTGCGTAATACCTGACTGATGAGGCAGAAAGGAGGGAATGCATAGAAAAACAATTTCCCCCAATGCAGCGAGAAAGCATCCATAGCTGCTGTCCCAGGGTCTGGTTCCCAGGAAACATAGTTTGGCAACTGTTGATTAAGCTGAGATGCAAATAGATCGATATCTGGTGTTCCATATCGTGCTACAATATCAGCAAACACTTTGCGGTCCAACATCCATTCGATGTTGTCATTAAATTTTCGTGACCTGGTGTCTGCCACTGTATTGAGGTTACCTGGTAGGTAACTAGCTGATATCCAAATATTTTTCTGAATACACCATTGCCAAATTGTGTTAACCAGATTATCAAATGATATCGATTTGATTCCACCCATATAGTTAATATATGCCACCACGGTGGTGTTATCAATCTGTAGTCTAACATGCATTTCTGAACAGTATGATTTTAGACCATAGAACGCACCTAACATTTCCAAGTAGTTTATGCCATGTGTCTGAAGTAATGATGCCTCTTGTGCATCCCATCTACCTCCACAACTAGAGATGGAATTAGTAGCACCCCAACCATGAGCACCGGCATCAGTTTGTAGCACCACTGAAGGGTTGTTGACAATGATAGGGCTGGAACAATGCCGAATGTTTTCCCTCCACCATTGTAATTCCGTAATTGCTTTGATTGGTAGCTTCATTGGCCTATCGAAATGACCAGTATTGATTTTGAGTGCTTGTACCTTTGCCCTTTGTAAATTTTGGTAATGCAAAGGTCCAAACTGTGTGGCTGGAAAAGCAGCCACAATTTTGCCAATTACCCTTGTTACCAGTCGAATAGATGGTTCACTGCTGTCAATGAGGTTGTTGCAGGCCTCAGTTAAGTCTGTTGCCTTGTCCTTAGGTGAAGTCACTGACATGTGAACTGAGTCAATGGTGAACCCCAAGTAATCCATGGTGGTGGAAGGCGTCAGCTTAGATTTAACTGGATGGATGATAAACCCCAGTTTCTCAAACAATTGTTTGGTGGCTGATACAGCTATTTTGGCTAATTCCAAAGTTTTCCCCACAATGAATATGTCATCTAGGTAAGCCATGACCAAATATTTTTGTTTCCGAAAAAACGCTAGGGCTGGTTTCAAAATGTTGGTAAATAGTCTGGGGGCGGATGTTAAACCATATGGTAGTGCTCTATACTGCCAGTGCTGCCCCATCCAGTTAAACTTTAAATAACGTCTGTGATCCTTCCGTATAGGCACCGAATAGTAAGCATCTTTTAAATTGATGCAAGCCATGAAGTAGCCTTTGGAAATCAATTGTTTGGCAGTCACAAAGGTTTCCATTTTGAAATGAATATACTGCACAAATGTATTCAGTTTGGTCAAATCTATAATGATGCGGCAACCACCATCTTTTATGTTTTTTGTATAGATATTTGACAAGAATTCCAGAGAGTCGTGTTGAGTTTTCTCAATGACCCCCTTAGCATATAGCCTCTCTAGTTCAGCATACACTTCCAGTTTTCCTTGACGTGAAAGCACGAACGTTCGGTTTGGTACATGCTGAACCTGAGGATGGTTTTTGTGCACAAATTCGATTGTATATCCCTGAATACCATGCAGAATATAAGTGTCAGCAGTTATTGCACTCAATGCCTCCCAAAAAAAGTGTAACCTACCACCAATTTGTGTATTATTTACACTTCCTGTTTTTTGGAAGGAATCAGACCCACCGACCTCCATGGTTACCAGTGGAAAGTTTATTTCTTCCTGTTCTGTCGCCATAGAGGTTGAGGCGCCGGAGTGTGGGGTTTGCGCATCTTCCACGAAGGCCGGTCTGGGCCATGGCCTAAAAAAGACCTCTGCCCTGTTTGCCCAGCCCTTGAGCTTTCACCAGCTTCTGTGTGTCTTGCTCTGCTGGTGGGTGCATAGAGGTGCTGTCGCCGTGTATAGGAGGTTCTTCCCGTTGCCGCCTTTATGAGCCCGAAGGTTTTAGCCTCCATGTCAAGGTCTTTTACCTGTTTTGCCAGGTTGCCCCCAAATAGTAATATTGGTGGTTTAGTACCTCCAGGTTTGCACAGCTCTGCAAACTTGGGGTTTAAGGCTGGGCGGATGACGTTCTTCCTGAGACTATTAATCTCGTACTGCGTATTGCAGAATAATGCCGGTGCGTCTTGCTGTGGTTCCGACATCTCCTTTCCATCCACTGACCGGGCAAATGCTGTGATCCCTGCAGTCAATAGTTTTAGGATTTTTTTAAGCTTGACCTCCTGGCTTCTAACTCCCGCTCCAATGTCTCCCCAGATGCAACTGTTCACCACGGGAACGTTGAGAGATACACAATATTTGGCAGTCGTGTCCATTACATCCTGTTCTTGTAGTGTTTTAAATGAGAGGTAGTCAATACTGGATGATAATTTTAGTTCTAATGGCTGTCCAGTCTGCTCTGGTTGTACAAATTTGGACACCATTTCCAGCAGGTTTTCTTGATCTTGCACCCCCTGCACACTAGTTGTTTCTTCAGCAAACCCCTTCTTCAGCGCCAGCCCAGAATTGGCTCCTAGTGCTCCCATGTCTCCCGGAGTCTGTCACGGTGGAGCATCTGCTCCATAAGCCGCTCTATTCGGTCCCAGCAATCACGGTGGCTAGCCGCCCGCGGCTTTCCCTCGCAGTCCGACTCGTCTGAGTCAACTGCCCTGTCGGTCTTCCGTTTGGCCTTCCCGCCCGGCCGTGGTGTTGATCTGGCCGGTGCAGGTGCCAAGTCGGGCACAGCTGATCGCACTATAGGTGATTCTGGTGCAGTCGGCCGCTGCTGGCTGCCGGCAACTCCGCGGTCCTCCCCAGCCAGCTTTATCGCAGCCCTTGTGGACTTCTTCGTTTTGTCCATAGTTTCCCCCTGTAATACAGCACAGGAAAACAAAATGACTGCAGAGTAATTCACTTACCTGTCGGTCTCGGTTTTAAACTTACCACTGTGGGGGAACGCTCCACCCCGCCTGTCGTTTCGCAATGCGTGAAGCGATATGACACGCATGCGTCCTGGCGGGTTCTTCACGTAGTCACTCACGTGACTCCGAAGTAAAATGTGAGGTTATCCACTTTGGTAGCAAAAGCAGGAAGGAAGATTATTATCTAAATGGCGTCAAGTTGGGAAAAGGGGAAGGACAACGGGATCTGGGGGTCCTTGTTCATCGGTCAATGAAAGTAAGCATGCAGGTAGAGCAGGCAGTGAAGAAAGCAAATGGCATGTTGGGCTTCATAACAAGAGGAGTTGAGTATTGGAGCAGAGGTCCTTCTGCAGTTGTACAGGGACCTTGTGAGACCACACCTGGAGTATTGTGTGCAGTTGGTGAGGGAGTGCAGCGTAGGTTCACAAGGTTAATTCCCGGTATGTCGGGACTATCATATGCTGAGAGAATGGAGCGGCTAGGCTTGTATACATTGGAATTTAGATGAGTGGGGGGGTCTTATTGAAACATATAATATTATTAAGGGTTTAGACACACTAGAGGCAGGAAACATGTTCCTGATGTTGGAAGAGCCCAGAACCAGGGGCCACAGTTTAGGAATAAGGGGTAAGCCATTTAGAATGGAGATGAGGAAACACTTTTTCATACAGAGAGTTGTGTGTCTGTGGAATTCTTTGCCTCAGAGGCTGGTGGAGGCAGGTTCTCTGGATACTTTCAAGAGAGAGCTAGATAGGGCTCTTGAAGATAGCAGAGTCAGGGATATGGGGAGAAGGCAGGAACGGGGTACTTATTGTGGATGATCAGCCGTGATCATGTTGAATGGCGGTGCTGGCTTGAAGGGCCGAATGGCCTACTCCTGCACCTATTGTTGGCCCTTGAAGCCTGTTTACTATTTAATACAATTATGGCTGCTCTGACTGTAATCCCAACTCTGCATTCATATCAACTCTTGGTAATCTTTTATCATGTTTCTCTCTACCACTGCCTAAAATATATTGGAAGTGTCTGGTTCTGCTACCTTTGTGGAGCAGAGTTCAAAACACTCATTATTCTCAAGAGTAAATATTTTGCTTCATCTTAAATGGGAGACCACTCATTTTGTAAACAGTGGCCCCTAATTTTAGATGTTCCTTCAGGAAGAATCTTCAGTCCTGATACAGGATTTTGACGCGTTCATCCATTCCTTTCCCTGCCAACTGGTGATTTTTAAAGTCATGGTCTTGCAGCACTGAAATAGATCCTTCGGCCCAACTCATCAATGCCGGTGCAAATATGATCTCTGAACTTACATTTTTCTGCTTCAGGTATTAAATAAAATACTCCATACACCTTCTCGATATCCTTCTGAGATTTATGGATATGCATAAAATGACTCTCCCCTTCTCAGTTTTCCCTTACCTTATTTGTTCCCTGTGCATACAATAATTCACACGTTGGTTTCACTTCCATTTATCACTTTTCTTCCCGCTTAATAGCTTTCTCTAATCCCACAACACATTTTCTTGTCATCTGGAAATTTCTGAATAAGTCTTTATTTTTTGGACAAAATTCTAGACCTAGGTATTGACTCTTCCCCCCTCCTGCCACTGGATCCTCAACTTTCTGACCCACAGCCCTCAATCAATGAGGATAGATGACAAAACGTCCTCCACAATAATTCTTAACATCGGTGATCTGCAAGGATGTGTTCTCAATTTCCTACTAGATTCCCTATACACTTACGAGTGCATGATCAAATTTGGCTCTAATTCCATCTGTATGTTTGCAGATGACACAACTGTCGTGGGCTGAATCAGGAAAAATGACGAGACTGAGTACAGGAAGGGGATAGGGAACTTAGTGACAGTGTATCAAGTACATGCCCCAATCAGCATCAAGGGGTGCAGAAGTGGAAAAAGTTGAGATATTTAAGTTCCTTGGCGTTAATGTTATCAGTGATCTGTCGTGGACCAACCACAATGATGTGGCAGCCTAAAAGGCACACCAACGCCTCTACTTCCTGAGGAGACTGAGGACATTTGGCATGTCTCCAGGGCCTCTTACAATCTTCTGCAGATGTACCAGAGAAAGCATAATGTTGGGCTGCATCACAGCTTAGTTTGAGAACCCTCTGCCCAAGATCACAATAAATTGCAGAGAGTTGTAGATGTAGCCCAGTCCATCATCGACCAGACTTCCCACCATTGTGCCCATCTACACTTCATGCTGCCTCGGGAAAGCAGCCAATATAATCAAAAACTTGTTACACCCCACTCATTCCTCCTTCTCCCTGCTCCCATCTGGCAGAAGGTACTGAAGCTTGAAGGCATGCTCCACCAGACTAACCCAGGAATAGCTTCTTCCCCTCTGTTGTCAGGTTTCTGAATGGTCCTTCCATAAGCTAGGAGAATGGGGTTAAAAGGGAAAGATAGATCAGCCATGTTTGAATGGCGGATTAGTTTGATGGGCCGAATGGCCTAATTCTTCTCCTATCGCTCATGAACTCATTCAATTCACCTCTACCTCGTTGTGAAAATTGGACTTTGTGTATGGAACTAGTGTGCCTCAATGATGAGAACTATATTCTGCACTCTATCTACCCCTTGCTCTATGTTCTATTGTGTTCTCTGTCCCCTCCTATAATCCCTATACACTCATGACTGTGGCCAAATTTGGTTCGAACTCCATCTACATGTGTGGTGGGTCAGATCACAAATAAAGAAGAGAATGAGTACAGGAAAGAAATATTGAATATGAAAAAGTAAAATAAAAAACCACAAGATGAGATTTTTCTTTTAACTTTCATCACAAAGGAAAACGATGATAAATATTGTGCAATGCAATTTAAAACTAGAATTACATACCACATAAGCAACACATCTTTTATTACCCGTGCACATGAATTAAAACATGAAATATACCAGAGAAATTGTAGAGGAAATTATAGGAAGTGTTGGATAGTGGTTGGAAATAGTATAAAAATTGTAGACCATTTGTAGAACAAAGGAGGACCCGACGAGGGGGAACGGCCGGAAGGAGAGTTGAGGTGGGGGGGGGGACAAAGGAGGAGCTGGCAAGATACTTTGTCAGCACCCTTTATTTGGTGCCTATTGGCATACCTTGGGCATGCAAGCAACGAATTTTACTGTGACTTGTCATACGTGACAATAAAGCATTCATATCAACTGACATATTTCTCGCAGTTCTGGGATGATTTTTACCTTCATTTGCAACCTAACTTTACTCAGCACTCTTCAGTGACAGAGCTTTGCATCCACATTCTTGCCAAAGAGAAGGAGGTTCACATCTTCACTTTATTTGGTATGCACTTTGATTTTGTGCACTCTTTTAATAGCAATGTTACAAAATGTTGAGATTTTAAAAAATCAAGTCTGCAATTTATCCCATCAGATAAAGCATAAAACGAAGTTTAATTTGACACCTAATTCACTTTCATACCTTCAGTATTAAAAAAGTTATGGCCCTTTTCATACTCTGAAATTAGCATCTTGTTCCTTATTGCTTTTCCATTGACTTAACACAAAAGCTGTGATTGAGGACAGTCAAAAGCACATAACTTTCTTAAAAATTAAGAGAACTGAATGAAATTTTCAGTTATTATAGATTGAAGCATTCTGAAACAAATATGAAACAATGTTACTTGGATGACCTTAAATTAAAGCATATAATTAGTTACCTAATTGTAGCTAATTACAAAATTCAATTACTAGATCTAAACATCTATCCATTTCTTAAGAAAAGGTTAACATTTTTAAATAGCTTAAGTGTCCAAATAACATTCACACAATAATTCACAATATAACATGATTTTAAAATCTCATTGTCATGAATTTGGAATAGGCCAAATGGAAGGAATTTAATGTTTAATTCCTGTAAATTAATGGGCATTTTAATCATCTTGCGAGTGGGTTTTTGTGGAACGCGGTCGATTGGAAAGTTGCGGTTACAGTGAATTTGAGCCCCATATCGGCAGAAAAAACACTGCCAATTCATATGAGGCCAAAATCACATTTCGCCAATGAAATTTGGATTAAAGTCATCCTAAGAAGCAAGTTTATATGTAAAATAAACAAAGACGGAACGATTTTTCTGCAGCAGCTGAACAGCCTGAGAAAGTTCGACTCCGATTGGCAGGAGAAAACGGCATTTTAATCCCGCCAGTTTCTATGAAAGACATCCAAAGAAAAATGGGAAATAATTAGCAAGGGCAAAAAGTTAATGTTACTTACCGAGCAAAAGAAAATGAGAGCACAGATTTCCTTGATGTAATGGATTCTCAAAAGAAGAACACCAGGAAGAAAGAAACTATCCAAATAGTTTTTGATAAATTAATAGGATGAAAACTGGCGGTTCTTTCCTATGGCTGTTTGATTTGCCCAGAGATTCACACTAGCTAGATGTTGAATCCAGATTTCAGTTTCTCATTAAAAAAAAACTAAATTTAAGATGTGTTTTTCATTTTTTAAATAGTAATTTTTGCTTTTAACTAATTTTTTTTTCTATACATAAAAAATACAGATTTGCTGAGGCATTATTCTCCTCCTCCAAGGAAGTCATCTCCAGTCTCCTTCTTACAACCAGAATGGTTCACACATGTAGCACCACCTGCCAAGAACAAAGAGTAAGTACACATGTGTGTTCATTTGCAGTCTTTGAATATGAATTGTACACATTGTGGAGTTCAGAATATGTATCAAATGAATATTCATGTATCTGTACACTGTGGATGGCTTGTATATAATCATGTATTGTCCTTCCGCTGACTGGTTAGCATGCAACAAAAACAAAAGTGTTGGGTTATGGGGGAAAGGCAGGAGAATGAGGTTTGGAGGGAGAGATAGATCAGCCACGATTAAATGGCAGAGTAGACTTGATGGGCCGAATGGCCTAATTCTGCTCCCATTACATGAAATTTCACATGACAATAAACTAAACTCAACTCAAAATATTGTGCATGTGAAAAGGTTAATAAAATATAACATTAAGATAGGTACTTAATGATTGAATAATAATAGTTTTGCAGATATGTGTAATAAGATACATAAAAGTCACCTTGCTCACGATTGCCACATAACATTGCAAAGCATGGCATAAGTTATAAAGATGGGCATCACCCCAAATAAATTACTTATCACATATCTTTCCATCTTCCTGCTTGTTGGTACGGATGGTGCACTAATACAAATTAAGATATAAACATGGTGTATATATATGTATATATGTGAAATATGTGTGTGTATATATATATATATATATATATGTGTGTGTGTGTATATATATATATATATATATATATATATATATATATATATATATATAGTGTGTGTGTATATATATATATATATATATATATGTTTATATAAATATATGTGTATATATATATATATATATATATGTGTATATAACCATATATAACCATATAACAATTACAGCACGGAAACAGGCCATCTCGGCCCTACAAGTCCGTGCCGAATGGTAATTCTGTAACAAAGAAATAGATGAATTAAATAGTCCAACATCATTGTATCAATGATTGTTATGGTCGAGGGTCGACCACTGCAACTTCCAATATGCTCAAGTCTCAAGGCTTAGGGACCAGAGGTCATATAAATGAGCAAAGTAGCAGGATATTGAGCGGTGGGGAATCAGTCTTCCTTTAAGACTGGAACCAGTGAGCAAGACCTGGGCTGGGGGGGCTATGTCTGAAAACAAGATCAATGTTAGAAATGGGGTCTGCAAGATCAACCCAATGCAGGGTCTGGAGGCAAAGTTGTGTGAGTAGAGGAAGAGCTGGGGGAGGGGGTATAGAATGGTATATCTATCATGGGTCTGGGCTTCAGGTGGTCAGGGGCATACTGTAGATTTAGAGCCTGGTTCTTGGAAGGTTGGACTTGATCCTCAATCTGGAACAAGAGTGGATGCTCAGGGCGTTAGTCTCAAAAGGTTGGAAGTGATAATAGAAACCAAACACAGTTGGGAAATGGTGGTGGAGGAGAGGGATGTGGATTCAGAAGGATCAAAGTAACTATAGAACAAAGATCCCAATCCAGCCGATACTATAAATACTTAACTGTACGAGGAGTATACAGGGATGGGTACATTGATGGGTGTCATGATAACTTGGTCTAATTTCTCCTGTGTTTTATAAATCAAGGAATTATATCATCTCATATGGAAATAATGCACAAATGGTATTAGATGTGCAAGAATGAGTTGCCTCGGGTCAAATTTCCAGAGTGATGAGAAATGATCTGAAAATGATTGTTATTGCCTTTAACTCTGGGGAAAACAAAATTTTAATTGCTCAATGCTATATCGTTTTATAGCATCTCCTGCAACATCACAGGTGGGATTTAATCAATGGGTCCAAGAAAAAACAAGGTCATGTCTATTGTTAAGGTTTTGCACAACCCAGGCAATTTTTACATTTATACCAAGCCGATTAACCTACAAACCTGTACGTCTTTGGTGTGTGGGAGGAAACCGAAGATCTCGGAGAAAATGCACGCGGACCACGGGGAGAAAGTACAAACTCTGTACAGGAAAGCACTTGTAGTCAGGATCGAACCCAGGTCCCTAGCGCTTCAAGGGAGCAACTCTATTGCTGCGCCACCGTGTTAACTTGTATGAAAGCTCTAATCTTTGATAAATCCATGGGTCCAGGTTAATCTGTTTATAAGCTATCCTTCTCTACTCAAGAGTTAATTTTAGTATTACAGAAACCAGAAACAAAACCCTGCTTATTCATTTTCCACAGTTATACCTTTCCTGTGAGAGTTTTTACTTCTCCATTTCACAGTTTAAATCTAGGAGGATCATTATTCACAACAAAGTAAGTTGAGCATTGGACCGTGAAACTGAATAAGGCCAATGACAACACCATTGTATTGTTCAGCAGATATGTACATAATTCATCTATGGTTAGAAATTGATTTTTGCTCATGCAGTAAAACTTTGATAATCCGGCATATTCGGCTCTGCTAGTAGTAGAATACAGGTAGCAGATTTTCTGGCCCATTATTATCAATATGATTTTTATTCATACCTCTACACACATATAATTACACTTTATAAACAATGTTATACGGCATTGTAATACTATTTCCAGTGCAACAGCTTCTTTTATCCAGGTTTGTCAATGGCTTGTTAAAGGGAACACAGGAACAAAGTCCCTGTGCATTAAAGGGATTGCAGGATCTGGGGCCCCAGTCTGTTTATGGGAGTGCATGAATCATAGTCCCAATGTGTTAATGGGAATGCAGGAACCATGACACAAGTGGAAACTGAAGCCCTATACTTCACCTGGTGAGTCAGGTGCCAAACCATCAAGATTTCTGATTAATCAGCAGATTATCGTCATTTGACTGTATGTCCTCTTAAGTGAAACTTTTTGAAATCCTCTCCACCACCCTGGTATTTTCCTCAGGTTTTACATGGGTTCAGCTATATCTTTTGTTTTTACATGGTACACTATTTACCAAGACTAGGTACCCAAGTCTATCATAATTTTTTTTAAATTGTTCTCCTATTTTAAAAGTAAACTGTAATGCTGGTCAATTACTGTCATTAAATGTTGGTATGTTAGTTAGCTTAGTTTATAAATAATATAAAGCAGGATAGTAAAAGCTTCTTTAGGTATGTGAAGAGGAAAAAAAAGTTAAGACCAAAGTTGGACCCTTGAAGATCGAAAAAGGTGAATGTATTATGGGGAACAAGGAAATGGCAGATGAGTTGACCAGGTACTTTGGATCTGTCTTCACCAAGGAGGACACAAACAATCTTCCTGATATAGTAGTGGCCAGAGGATCTGGGGTGACGGAGGAAGTGAAGGAAATCCACATTAGGCAGGAAATGGTGTTGGATAGACTGATGGGACTGAAGGCTGATAAATCCCCAGGGCCTGATGGTCTGCATCCCAGGGTACTTAAGGAAGTGGCTCTAGAAATCGTGGATGCATTGGTGATCATTTTCCAATGTTCTTTAGACTCAGGATCAGTTTCTGTGGATTGGAGGGTAGCTAATATTATCCCACTTTTTAAGAAAGGCGGGAGAGAGAAAACAGGGAATTATAGACCAGTTAGCCTGACATCGGTGGTGGGGAAGATGCTGGAGTCAATTATAAAAGATGACATAGCGGTACATTTGGATAGCAATCACAGGATCGGTCCGAGTCAGCATGGATTTACGAAGGGGAAAATCATGCTTGACTAATCTTCTGGAATTTTTTGAAGATGTAACTAGGAAAATGGACAAGGGAGAGCCAGTGGATGCAGTGTGGACTTTCAGAAAGCTTTTGATAAGGTCCCACATAGGAGATTAGTGGGCAAAATTAGGGCACATGGTATTGGGGGTAGAGTGCTGACATAGATAGAGAAGTGGTTGGCAGACAGGAAACAAAGAGTAGGGATTAACGGGTCCCTTTCAGAATGGCAGGCAGTGACTAGTGGGGTACCGCAAGGCTCGATGCTGGGACCGCAGCTATTTACAATTTACATCAATGATTTGGATGAAGGGATTCAAATTAGCAAATTTGCAGATGACACAAAGCTGGGTGGCAGTGTGAACTGTGAGGAGGATGCTATGAGAATGCAGGGTGACTTGGACAGGTTGGGGGAGTGGGCAGATGCATGGCAGATGAAGTTTAATGCGGATAAATGTGAGGTTATCCACTTTGGTAGCAAAAACAGGAAGGCAGATTACTATCTAAATGGCATCAAGTTGGGAAAAGGGGAAGCACAATGAGATCTGGGGGTCCTTGTACATCATTCTATGAAAGTAAGCATGCAGGTACAGCAGGCAGTGATGAAAGCGAATGGCATGTTGGCCTTTATAACAAGAGGAATTGAATATAGGAGCAAAGAGGTCCTTCTGCAGTTGTACAGAGCCCTACTGAGACCACACCTGGAGTATTGTGTGCAGATTTGGTCCCCTAATTTGAGGAAAGACATTCTTGCTATTGAGGGAGTGCAGCGTAGGTTTACACGGTTAATTCCCGGGATGGCGGGACTGTCATATGCTGAGAGAATGGAGCAGCTGGGCTTGTACACTCTGGAGTTTAGGATGAGAGGGAATCTCATTGAAACATATAAGATTGTTAAGGGCTTGGACATGCTAGAGGCAGGAAACACGTTCCCGATGTTGGGGGAGTCCAGAACCAGGGGCCACAGTTTAAGAGTAAGGAGTAAGCCATTTAGAACGGAGAGGAGGAAACACTTTTTCTCACAGAGAGTGGTGAGTCTGTGGAATTCTTTGCCTCAGAGGGCGGTGGGGGCAGGTTCTCTGGATACTTTCAAGAGAGAGCTAGATAGGGCTCTGAAAAATAGCGGAATCAGGGGATATGGGGCGAAGGCAGGAACGGAGTACTGATTGGGGATGATCAGCAATGATTACATTGAATGGCGGTGTTGGCTCGCAGGGCCAAGGCCTACTCCTGCACCTATTGTTTATTGTCTATTGTTTATTGTCACATGTACCGAGGTACAGTGAAAAGCTTTTGTTGCGTGCTATCCAATCAGTGAAAAGACAATACATGATTATAATCGAGCCATAGAGACATGATAAGGGAATAATGTTTAGTGCAAGGTATAGCCAGTAAAGTCCGATCAAAGACAGTCCTAGGGTCACCGATGAGGTAGACAGTATTTCAGGACTGCTCTCTAGTTGTGGTAGGATGATTCAGTTGCCTGATAACTGAAACTGTCCCTGAATCTGGAGGTGTACATTTTCACACGACTATACCTTTGCCCGATGGGAGCGGGGGGAAGAGGGAGTGGCCAGGATGTGACTCGTCCTTGATTATGCTGCTGGCCTTGCCAAGGCAGCGTGAGGTATAAATGGAGTCAATGGAATGGGGGTTGGTTTGTGTGATGGCCTGAGCTGCCTCCACAATTCGATGCATTTTCTTGCGGTCTTGGAGGGAGTTGTTCCCGAACCAAGTTGTGATACATCCTGATCAGATGCTTTCCACGGTGCATGTTCATGGTTCATGGTATGGAACTGATGATAACTTTAAAGTGTAGAGCAAATTTAAACTTAAAGAAGACACTTGCTAATTTTATAGGACAAGATATCTAAATCATTATGTATATGATATTATCTAAATCATTGTTCACTACCCCCTGAATAAAGTTTAAAAATATAGAGAAACAAAGTGGTTCATAGAGCTCTCATGTCAGCTAGTTAAATTGTACTTTACTTACAGGGTCACTAAATGGTATTTGCCCGAGTACATGGTTCATGAGGAGTTTATTCCAAGCCCTTCTAATAACAAATCTAAAAAAATATTTAATGACTCTGACAAGACAACATTGGAAAAGGAGTCAGAAGACAATGAGAAGGAAAACGAAGAAAAAGTAAAGGTAACCAATAGTTAGCAGCAGGTTCCATGATAATGTTATCATCTATATCTGCTCAAATTATTAATAACTCATATTTAACTGAATAACCAAACTGAAATTAATTAGGAACATGGATTCATTTGTGCTATCATAGTACAGACTGTCACTTCCATTATTGATCAGCTGAGATCCTAACATGCTAATCTGGTCTGATATCTAACAAGCAACTGCTCAGCACACAGATGGCAGTGACATACACTCGATTGCTGCAAGAATGATCTGCCTTTCTTAATATGTCATCTTTGGTATATTTTATTTTCATGATTCATGCCCGCATTTATTTCTCAAATGTAGAAATTAAGTATTAATATGTTCAATCCAACCCAGCAAACAACAAAATAGGATCAAATTGCCTGTCTGTTTGATACTCTACTCCATTTTTACTTTCCGTTGAAGTCAATGGGGAGTAACATCAGATGACATTACAAAGACATCGTACACATTCCTTTTATGAGCTTTTTTCCATTCAACTATTTACTGGATACACACTTCCAACATAATAATTATTAACATTTATTTGCCATAAATTTCAACCAACTATTCTTTGGTTAGCACAACTCCAACATTAATATTATTGTTCGAAGGTATCAAAATGTTACATTACTATCTCCCAAATGTATATAAACAGGTGGACTCAAAACACCAATGGCCTTGGCCTGAAGACTTTGAAACAAAGCTGTTTCAAAATATGATTCATAAACTCTGTCAAACCATGTATAGTGAATGTAATGATATTATTGACTATATCCAACCTGAGTATATAGTAAGAACCACTACTTGTCAATACAAAAGTTCAAACTATATTTTGAAATGGATTGTTATCAACAATCTGCACTGGTTGAATCACATTAAAATACAGGTTTAGAAGCAAGGAACTGCAGATGCTGGTTTATCAAGATAAGATACAAAATAACTCAGCAGGTCAGGCAGCATCCACGAGACAGACACTAAAAGCTGGAGTAACTCAGCGGGACGTGCAGTATCTCTGGAGAGAAAGAATGTGTGAAGTTTCGGGAGGAGACCATGGATTTGTGATATTTTGGGTTGGGACACTTCTTCAACACATGCATAGGTGATGCTTTGGGTCAGAACCCATCCACAGGATCATGGACAGATGATGTTTCGGGTCGGGACCCTTCCTTAGCCATTTTTTTTTATGGAACTGCAGATGCTGGTTTACCAGGAAAAAGACAAAATACTGGAGTAACTCAGTGGGTCAGGAAGCATACCTGGAAATAAATATCTAGTTTGAAAAGAAAGTCTGGGAGTTGATGTTGTATTACATAACTGGCACATAAATAGACGGAAGAAAGTAGGGTCATTGTGCCTGTGTAATTTCTCTGAACTTGCTGCTAATGCAGGCAGTGGAATCAATTACAATTACTATATTTAAAAGACACGTGGACGGGCACTAAAATGGGTAAGACTTAGAAAGATATGGAGCTAATGTGTGAAAATGGAATTAGTGTAGAGAGGCAAAAACATTCTTGAGGACCTAGTGGGCTGAGGGGTACGTGCTGTACAACTATGACTCTTATATACATTTAATACTATGCTGTATTATATTTATAAAAGACACTGCTATAAGAAATGAGATACTGAAAACAATGCTTGAAGTAAAATTTATAATTGGCTTTAAAAGGGAATTATACAAATTTGTATGTAAAAATAGTAAGATTAAACGAGAACTTACCAGTTTGAAGTTTGATCTTTATTTTATGAGGAGGAACGTTGAGGGAATACGTGAAAGAAGCCCGCTACGACGCATGCGTGTCATCCTTCAAAGCAGCGGTGTGAGGTCACAGATACACTATAATGACCTAAAATAATAAGATTATTAAAGAGATACCAGTTTAAGATATGACCATTCGAGGGTGGGAGCGGAGGGCACGTATTCCCTCAACGTTCCTCCTCATAAAATAAAGATCAAACTTCAAACTGGTAAGTTCTCGTTTAATCTTACTATTTACTTCGGAGTCACGTGAGTGACTACGTGAAAGATTTCAAAGCTCTGTGACCTCATGCCGTGGAAACGAGTCCATGCTTCACAACTGCCTTGGTAGTTAGAGAGAAATTGTTAATTATATTCAAAACATTCATACCAATTATTTAATGGAAATGATAAATAATATCGAATTAATTCAAATCATAACCCTGTATTCTTCAGGGATAAATTATCATACAGAACTTAAAATTGTTCCCCGAAAAAACGTTCCCATACTGCTAACTGGTTTGTTATAACATTTCTGAAACGTTTTCTCCAACAACCATCCTGCAATCCTGAGGATTAGGTCCATGGATACATCAAGGCGTTTTGCTGCAGATGTAGCTGCAGCCCTGGTGGAGTGATAATCAAATATGTTATTGTCCACTCCCGTCTATCATAACCCATATTTCAGCCACCGCGAAATGGTCTGAGTTACACTCTATGGTACAGTATCTTATAGCTGATTAAACGCCAATTCCTTGCCTCTGATAGCCTTTTTACTTTCACTGTATAACAAACCCGTACTTTACTATACAGAGGCGTTTGTCCTCCGGGTAGGCCATCAATTCTATGACCTGCCCCGCTGATCCTGGCCTATTTTGTTTAATAATACGGTCCTGGATCACAAACCCCAAACTTCGTGCCGCAATAGCGAAGCCATCCAGTCTTACTTTTAGCAATAACTGGAGCTTATGCACTGTGACTAGCGCTATCAGCATTACCATTTCTAGTTAGTTATCCAGATTAATGCTGTAGCCGGCGACCAATTCCTTAGCAAGATCAAAGCCACACTTATATTCAAAATATAGTTGTTTTTTTTTTTGTTTTTTTTTTTTTTTAATTAAAATTCTCTAAAATTTTTAACTGCCAGAGGATGTGATCCCACAGACTGTCTTACTGTTTCTTGCCATCAATAACTTGCCAATACACTTTTGGCACTATTCACAGTGCTGAAACTCAGTCCTCCATATTGCAGGCTGGTGAGCAACTGTAGCACCGCCGGAACATCCTTATTTCTGTGGTCCAGAAAGTTATCATGGCAGTAATTAGTCCATTTTAATATGACCTAAATACTGTTATTGAGTAGACCTTCTTCGTGCTGCTGTGATCATGTCCACAGTTCTTTTGATAGCCCCATGTCCCGTAGCGGTGTTTTAGAGTCTACAACCTACTAAATCAATATTTTCTATGACATGGATAGCTATCCTCAGTTACTGGATGCACCAGCAACTTAGGACTACGTCTTACCGTTATACATGGTTCCAGCACCATGTCCTGTACCCCCGAAAACCATAGTTGGGTAAAGCCAATCAGGTACCAAAACATCCCCTATGCCGATTCCTGTTGAATGTCCCTTAGTACCCCAAATTTATAAAGTAGAAAAAGGAGGTAATACATAAATAAAACTCTCCCCTAGTGCCTCCAATAATTATTCCTTTGGACACACGATTGCCAAGTTTAATTTGCCAATTCATCACAAGCTGGTGATATCTTTCCACCCATATGACTTATATATGCCATCACCGAGGTATTATCTATCTACCATGCTGCAGTTTCATTCCTGAGCAATAAGATTTTAGCCCATGAAATGCACTTAACATTTCTAACCCTTAGTGTTATGTAGGTTAGCTTCTTATATATTCCATCTCCCCCATAGCTCGAGATGGTATCAGTTGTACCGTAACCAATTGCACTGGCATCTGTTTGTAATAGCACAGCCGGGTTGACCTCTGTGGCTTTCCATATTAGTAAGTCATTAACATATTAAATGTGTTAATGGTGTCCATTTTGACTTAAGTGGATGGACAATGAATCCCAGCTGTTCAAACAATTGATTAGTGGCAACCACTGCCTAACATGCCGATTCCTAAATTATTCCCACAATAAGGATATCATCCCACTATACCATTATTCTATGATTTTGGTGTTGCAGCAGTCCCAACACTGGTTTAAAATTTTTCCCCTGTTGGATATTGAATAGCAAAGATCTTAAATTAATACTTGCCATAGACTAGCCTGCTGCACACTAAGTCTTTAGCACTGCTAAACATATCCATTTTTTAAAATGAATATATTGCACAACATTGTGAAGTATTGATAATCCATAATAATACGGCATCCCCCATCTTTCTTATTTCTAATAAAGATGTTTGAGACAAATCCTGGTGTTCAGGTTTGGTTTATTCCATTACCAGCATGTATATCTGTCCGGTTTATGTACTGGAGGGTTTGTTCGTGTAGAACTCTATCAGATATCCCTTAAACTGCTAAGGATATATCTGTCCATAGATATATTACACCAAGCTTCAACATAAAGTTGCAATGTCCCCCCAACTTCCGTGCTCCCTATTAATGCTGGAGCCCCAAATTCACCTACCTCCATGGTTATTGGTGGTAACCAAGTTATTTTTCTTGGTTTCATATGCGGTTGTGGAGAGCCTAAAGGTTAATGTTACTTTGCATCTCCACAGTGGTCGTCCCGGCCAAACCCTAAACAGGACGCTGCTGCTGGGTACCTCTGCCCAATTCTATGTAGTATAATTACAAAAAACACACTACCTCTCTTAGGATGCACATGAGGTTACTGTCTTCCCCAGAAATCCTTTGGATGCTTTAATCCTTATGGTCACTAATTTTGTACACCTTTTTTAACATGCGGGCCAAAGCTGTTATGCCCGCCATGAGACCTTTCAGAGTATTACGGATTTTCCCCACTCCTAACGGCCTTCCCAACACGTCTGCAAATGCACCTGTAACAATGGCTACATTAAGAGCACCACAATATTCCCGGGGCATAGAACCCTTGCCAACACTTCAGCAAAATATTAGCTTGAAGTTAATGGGTGGACTCACAGTCCTACAATACTCACAGCCATCCTTCTCGAGATCATTCTCCGTGAGTTCTGCTGGCAGTACTGCTCATCATGTTCAGCAGGTTGTTTTCCCCCCCTTCAATAGGGGACAGTGGCTCCATCACCTGCTCAGGCTTTACCCCGTCAGACCTTCCATACCCTCCTCAGAGGCGTCTGACATTTCATGCAGCCCTTATGGGAAACTGCTGTGGGACTTATAATTATTTGCCCACTGTGGCTACCTCCAATCCCGGAGCCTGCCACTGTGGAGAAATTTACTCCAGCAAACCGCTCCAGCCGACTTACATGCTCTCGGGCACTAGTCGTCGCGGGTGCTTAATATATGGGACCGCTCCTGCCGACCTTGGTGCTCTCGGGCACTAGTCGCACGCGGTATTTCCCACAGCCCGTCCCCATGCCTACGGGCACTGGTCGTTCCCCATGGTCCTGGTACTCACGGGCACCTCTACCCATTTAGGGTGAAGTTTGGCACTCGCTCCCCTCTGGGAGATGCTGGTGCCGACATTTATTGCTGCCTGCTGCTTGTCATTAAACAACAGCAAACCCTGTGTTGGCAGCCCTTCAGCTCTATACTGACATCAGTAGCTGGTTGCCTGCTGTTCAGCAACCCACCAGTAACGACCTGTGGCTGTGCCCTGACGTCCTTAGCTGGCCGCCTGCTGCTCTTCAAAATACAACAGCCTCGTCTGGAAAAAAGTACCAAAAAAGGTAAGGGAAATTTGTTCTTACCTGTACTGGTTTTCAGCCTGCCGTTTGGGAGGAAACGTCCTTCCTCCCGCAGCCCCACGGACCCCGTAGCGCAGGTCCATGGGCTGCTGTCCCCGATGTCAGCTCTCTCTCTCTTCCGGGTGGTGCAGCCGCTTCAATCGGCTCCGGAGCCCCTAGCGACTGCATCTAAAAATAGACCCGACTTGGTCTGGAAACCCCCCCGGAACGTGTAGCTTTGCTTCCCGCCCAGCAGCAGTCAATCTTGCCGGTGCGGGAAGCGACATCGGGCACAGCTGTTCTGTGCTAAAAATAGCCGCTTAGGAATCCTCTCCGGAGGATTCGCGCTAACCGCTGCTGCTGGTTCTGGCTGCGCTGTTTCTGCAGTCTCCCCTCCAGCTCCTGCAGCTTCTTGTATTTCCTACCTGCAAGGTAAGTGGAAAAATGTTTGCAGTCTCTTACCTGCTTCTTTGCATTTCCCTCTAGGGAGACGTCGTCTCCCACGTCTGACTCGTTGAATGCGTGTATGCGATATGACACGCATGCGTCGTAGCGGGCTTCTTTCACGTAGTCACTCACGTGACTCCGAAGTAAAATTGTCTGGTGACAACACACAAAGATGAGTCGAACTGGTTAGTGCTTTCAGTGCACTGGCACAACGGACCAAAGGGCCTCATTCCGTGGAATCATTTGATGCTTTTTGCTGGGTGCTTATAACCTTTTTCTTTATATCCTCGATTTGTCTATTTTAAACTCTTTCGATGCACATTACGGATCATCTCTCAGACTTATTTCATCTCACCTAAAATTTCTAACGTAGTATAATTCAGTTCAGCTCTGTGATGATCTATTCCTTCAAGCCACTAATCTTCATGGATTGGATGTGCACATTGGAAATTCAAACCTATTTCAAAACCTGCATGATTTCCTGGCAGTAAAGCTTAATCATTGGATTATAAATCAGAAATATATATCAATTCCTAACAGGCATTCCTCACGTACAAAGTTGTGCATCAAAAGTGTTGGAAATATTAGTGCAATATTATACTTGCCTGTTAAATGCCCTCATTTACTCAACTACTGTTTTTGATGCGCTCTCATTATATTTTCACTAAAATGCCACTAATAATTTCACATATATTTTCTTTTTCATTATTGCAAGCAAATGTACTGCCTACAAATAAATTATACTAATAAAAACAATATATTTTATACACTAGCTGAAGTTGCCAGAGATAACCGACAAGAGGCAAAGAGGCAAATTATTTACGAGGAAAACTATAGAGGGTGAAAATAAATTTCCAACTATGTAAGTTCTAATATACAGTGAGTTATTTTCATGTCGTTCATAATATTTTATGATTTTTAATGAATGCCAATGTTTTGATTGTAAAATGTTTTATGATTTAAGGACAGATGTTACGTCCTTTGTTAACACGTGCTCGGCTCGCCAAGGCCTGCTAGACTAGGCGCAAACTTATAGAATCTGCCTCTGATCCCATGCTGTCCTGCAAGTAGAAATAGTTTTGCTCTAACCTCATAATTCTTCCTAATATTTTTAAATAATTCTAATAAATCCACACTGTACTCCTTGCAGTCAGAATATCCAGCTTAAGTATGGTGCCAAGACATGCTCACAGAATTCTAGATGGGGTTTAACCAGGCCTTTGCAAGGCTACATCTTAACTTCTATCTCCAGTATATTAATATTCATAATCTATACTCTAATATTCCTAGACTTACTGATTAATTTCTGTATCTATCTGCCACACTTTAATAATCTAGCTGAATCAATGCCAAAGTCTTCATGGATCTTCAAAAAATTCCCACTATTGACTGTACTTTGTTCTATCCCTTTCGTGTACAAGATTGGCTCCCAAGCCATTAATATGCACGTCTTTTTAAATAAATCTGTGACCTATTGCATTCACAAAATACTGTCTTTCTTCGTGGCCCAGGGCTGATGTATGCAAAAGATGTACAGAATTTTTACATGCAATCTCTGAAGTTTCATTGCCATCTACGTTATGCACAGTATGTATGCATAATGATGTATGCACTGCGAGTCCTCATCAGTCCCTGGCTGAACTTGATCAAGTGCTTTATTCTGCCATCAACAGGTTCTAATGAATCAACCTCAAATGTTCATTGTTTCTCTTTCCACAGAGAGAATGCCTATTTCCCAGCCTTTTCTCAGATATTAGTGACATTATTGTTGTGGTTGCCAAAATCTTTTTTTTTAATAATTTTCTATAAACACATTAGAAAATATAATTGTGCATCTATCTGTTGGAAGATGGCATTAGGACTGCCTGCCAAGTTTAAACTCTTATCACAGGGAGATGTTAAATGGATCTCAGCTCATACACTTGCCAAAGGACTATGGAACAGACCTAAAGGCAATCTGGACTAATTGAATTAATCTCAACACTAAATTACAATAATGTTGTATGTTATTGCAGGGATTGCAATTTTGTAAACTCTTATAAATAAAACACAAGTAAAACATAGCCTAACAATGTGAATACCCTGAAGCACAACTGTAATAAGTAAACTTTTCATTTAGGTCTTTACCAGGAAAAAATGAACCCATAAATTTCACCAAATTAATGACAAATGGATATGCTGATGACTGGATCCAGCAGCAAAAGGAGTGGAAGAAGAACATGCCACCACAGATTAAAGAACATGCAGGTACTGACTTTCAGACATTTCCATAGGCATTTGTGAAAAGATACAAATTTATAATCAGTTATCGCGCTGGGGAGACATTAAAACAGTTAATGAACTAGACTACTTGCACGTTTCTTCCTGTTAATTAGTAAGTCACATTGGCAGGGACTGGAAAACAGACCAGGATTAATATTCAGTCAAAGAAGGGAAAAATAAATGCAATGATTATAAATGTGATAAGCAGCAGACTAATGGACATATGCCAGTCCTACAAAGTGGATTTGGAAAAGATCAAACAGGGCATCAAATGGATTTCATGGAGGTCAGTTGAAAATAGAATAGAAAATGTTCTTGGGTAAAGTTACATGCTCATTGCTAATATTTCAGGATGGAGATGATTTATTCCAGAGATCTCCCATGTAATCACACAATTGTGTTGTTAGCAGGGAAACTGGACCTCTATATTTAAGGCAAGCTGCAGAAGCCCTTCTGCATTTAATATTATTTGAAAAACGTTAAAAACGTTACAGAGGATAGAACAACACAGCTTTATATACTTCAACACTTCCATTCAATACCTGCAATAACAAAATGGCTATGAGCTTAAGAGAGGAAAGAGAGAAAAGAGAGGATAGAGAGGAAAAGTGGTGTCTCCCTGCTAGCTGTTCCTCTGTCAAAGGTTTAAGGATGGCTGAGCCACTGGGACTAACCTGAGACCACCAGCGCTACTGTGTGGTCAAGAATAGTAAGATTAAACGAGAACTTACCAGTTTGAAGTTTGATCGTTATTTTATGAGGAATAACGTTGAGGGATTACGTGAGGAACCCCACTAGGACGCATGCGTGTCATTCTTCAAAGCAGCAGTGTGAAATCACAGATAACTGTAATGACTAAACATAGTAAGATTAGAGAAGAGATATCAGTTGAGTATATGATCAAGGGTGGGAGCGGAGGGCACGTAATCCCTCAACGTTACTCCTCATAAAATAACGATCAAACTTCAAACTGGTAAGTTCTTGTTTAATCTTACTATTTTACTTCAGAGTCACGTGAGTGACTACGTGAAGATTTTAAAGCTCTGTGATTTCATGCCGTGGAAACGAGTCCATGCATCACATCTGCCTTGATGACTGTAGGAGGAATTGTGTCAACATAATTTAGACATGAATTCGACATTGAAATTCATAAAATTTATTAACACAAAATTATAACCCCTATTTATGGGGTAAATTAAATTACAGAACTTAAAATTGTTTCTGCAAACGTTCCAGGTTTCATGACTGGTTTATGATAAAATAGTTGGAATGTTTTTTTCCCCTGACCATCCTGCTGCCTTGAGGATTTGGTCCATTGGTACATCCAACTGCATAGCTGCCGATGTAGCTGCAGCCCTGGTGGAATGAGATTTAAAAATATTAGTATCCACCCCAGCCTGTGTTAGCACCTGTTTCAGCCATCTTGAGATGGTCTGGACCATCACTCTTTTGTGTGGTTGCTTGTGGCTGACCAGAAGTGCCTTCTCATTGCCTCTGATGATTTTCGTTTTCTCCATGTATAATGACAAATGTCTTACTATACAGAAACGATCATCTGGTGGGTATGACCTAAATTCTATATTGAGGCCTGCTGATCCCTGTCTGTTCTGCTTTACTAATTCAAAAATATGAAACGTAATATTTTCAGATGTAGAGGTCATGTTGTCCAGTCTTAATTTATGTAATGACTGTGCCCTTTGTGCTGTGACCAATGCCATTAGCATGACTGTTTTTAATGTCAGTCTGTCTAGGGACGGAGCTGTTGCTGGAGACCAATTCCTGAGCATCTTCAGGACAATACTTACATCCCATATTTGGGAGTACCTGGTTCTTGGGGGATTGGTATTAAAAATTCCCCTCATATGTTTTGTTACCAGTGGGAGAGTCCCAACAGAGTGACGCTCTGTTCCTTGCCATAGGTAAGTCGATAGGGCACTTCTGGTGCAGTTGATGGCACTATAACTGAGCCCCTCATCATAGTGGAGGCCTGCCAGATATTCCAGAACAGACAGGATGTTCATATCTCTGTAGGTGATGTTGTTTTTGTGACAATACATCTCCCACTTCCTGATATAGACCAGATACTATTATTTGGTGGACTGTCTTTGGGCCGCCGAGATCATGTTCACTGTTTGGTCCGTCAGTCCCAGATGTAGTAGTGGTGTTTTTAAACTCAACAAATTAATAAATTCAAAGGTACACAAAAAAACTGGAGAAACTCAGCGGGTGCAGCAGCATCTATGGAGCGAAGGAAATAGGCAACGTTTCGGGCCGAAACCCTTCTTCAACCCTTATTCCTTCGCTCCATAGATGCTGCTGCACCCGCTGAGTTTCTCCAGCTTTTTTGTGTACCTTCGATTCTCCAGCATCTGCAGTTCCTTCTTAAATTAATAAATTCAAATGGTTATGGCATGGGTGGCTATCCCTTGTTACGGGATGAAGCAATAAATCTGGTCTATGTGGGATGGTGATACATGGTTCTAATACCATGTCGAGTATCACCGGGAACCATGGTTGAGTAGGCCAATCGGGTACTACCAAAATACCAGACGCAGAGTCTTGCTGTATTTTCCTTAATACCCGACTGATGAGGCAGAAAGGAGGGAATGCATAAATAAACAATTTCCCCCAATGCACCGTAAATGCATCTGTCGCCGCTGCCCCGGGGTCTGGTTCCCATGAAACATAATTTGGCAACTGGTGATTAAGTCGGGATGTGAATAGATCGATATCTGGTGTTCCATATCGTGCTGTAATATCAGCAAATACTTTTTTATTCAACATCCATTCGGTGTTTTCATTAAATTTGCGTGACCTGGTGTCTGCCACTAAATTTAGTTTACCTGGTAGGTAAGTAGCTGATATCCAAATATCACTCTGGATACACCATTGCCAAATTGTATTAGCCAGATTGTCACATGATGTCGATTTGTTTCCTCCCATGTGGTTGATGTATGCTACCACGGTGGTATTGTCTATCTGTAGTCTAACATGCTGGTGATATGACCCAGTACAATATGACTTTAGGCCATAGAATGCACCCAACATTTCCAGGTAGTTTATGCCCAGTGTGAGTAATAATGATGCCTCCTGAGCAGTCCATCTACCTCCACAGCTGGTGATGGAATTGGTGGCACCCCACCCAAGTGCACTGGCATCGGTTTGTAGTACCATGGAAGGGTTACTGACAATGATTGCATTGTTGTCCAGTCAAAGCCAGATGTTATCTATCCACCATTTTAGTTCCATTTTAGCTTTGATTGGTAGCTTCATAGGTCTGTCAAAGTGACCTGCATTGATTTTGAGTGCTTGTATTTTTGCTGGAAAAGCAGCCGCCATTTTGCCAATTACTTTTGCTACCAATCTGATGGATGGTTTGCTGATGTCAATGAGGTTATTGCAAGCCTCTATTAAATCTGTAGCCTTTCCCTTAGGCAAAGTCACCGACATGTGAACTGAGTCAATGGTGAACCCCAAATAGTCCATAGTAGTGGAAGGCGTTAATTTAGATTCAACTGGATGGATAATAAACCCCAGTTTTTCAAATAACTGTTTTGTGGCTGTTACAGTTTGTTTGGCCAATTCCAAAGTTTTGCCCACAATAAGTATCATCTAGATATCCCATGATCATGTTTTTTTGTTTCCGTAGAAACGCTAGGCCTGGGGCTGATGATAAGCCATTTGGTAGTGCTTTATACTGCCAGGGCTGTCCCATCCAGTTGAATTTTAAGTAACATCTGTGGTCACTTTGTATAGGCACTGAATAGTAAGCATATTTTAAATCGATGCTGGCCATGAAGTAACCTTTGGAAATTAATTGTTTAGCAGTAACAAAGGTATCCATTTTGAAATGAATATATTGTACAAATGTATTCAATTTGGTCAGATCTATGATGATGCGACAACCACCATCTTTTTTGCTTTTGGTAAATATATTGGACACAAATTCTAGCGGTTCGTGTTGGGTTTTTTCCAATTACACCTTTTGCGTAAAGCCGCTCCAGTTCACCTTGCGCCTCTGATTTTTCTTTACCAGAAAGTACGAACATTCGGTTCGGTATATGTTGAACTGGAGGGCTGTACTTG
This sequence comes from Leucoraja erinaceus, assembly GCF_028641065.1. Taxonomy (NCBI): domain Eukaryota; kingdom Metazoa; phylum Chordata; class Chondrichthyes; order Rajiformes; family Rajidae; genus Leucoraja; species Leucoraja erinaceus. The sequence continues at coordinate 596,260 of NC_073378.1, forward strand.
TGTATAAATTCTATTGTATATCCCTGGATACTGCTTAAAATGTAAGTATCGGTTGTTAACATGCTCCATGCATTCAGAATGGAGTGTAATCTTCCCCCAACCTCCATGCTCCCTGTATTTTGTAGGGAACCAGACCCACCTACCTCCATAGTTACCAGTGGCAGGTTTATTTCTTTTTGTAAGTTCTTCGCTGATGTTGATGCACTGGTGTCTGGATTTGTGGTTTGGTTGGCGTTGGAGGTCCGTGTATTTTCCAGGAAGGCCGGCCTGGGCCATGGCCTAAAAAAGACTCATGTTTTGTGTACCGGGCCTTCGAGCTTTCACCAGTCGGTCTTGCTCTACTGGTGGGTGCGTAGGGGTGCTGTCTATGGCTGTAGTGGGTTTTTGATGGAGTCCCTTTTATTAGTCGCAGGGTTTTTGCTTCCTCATCGAGCTCCTTGACTTGCTTTGATAGGTTGCCTCCAAATAGTAGTATCAGTGGTTTTATGTTCCCAGGTTTGCACAGACTCGCAAATTTTGGATTTAATGTGGGTTGTGAATGTTGCCTGGGTTTCAACAACTAAGTTACAGAGATAGGTTGAATAAGTTATGTCTTTATTCTCTGGAGCGCAGAAGGTTAAGGGGGGACTTGATAGAGGTCTTTAAAATGATGAGAGGGATAGACAGAGTTGATGTGGACAAGCTTTTCCCTTTGAGAATAGGGAAGATTCAAACAAGAGGACATGACTTCAGAATTAAGGGACAGAAGTTTAGGGGTAACATGAGGGGGAACTTCTTTACTCAGAGAGTGGTAGCGGTGTGGAATGAGCGTCCAGTGGAAGTGGTGGAGGCAGGTTCGTTGGTATCATTTAAAAATAAATTGGATAGGCATATGGATGAGAAGAGAATGGAGGGTTATGGTATGAGTGCAGGCAGGTGGGACTAAGGGAAAAAAGTTGTTCGGCACGGACTTGTAGGGCCGAGATGGCCTGTTTCCGTGCTGTAATTGTTATATTTTTATATTTGAGTGTTGCAAAGCAGTGCCAGTGCATCTTGTTGGTCCTGGGACATGTCCTTGTCATCCACTGTGCGGGCAAATACTGTTATCCCTGCTGTTAGGAGTTTCAATACTTTTTGTAGTTTGACATCCATACTTCTGACTCCTATTCCAATGTGTTTCCATATACAGGTATTTACTACTGGAACATTCAGGGATATGTAGTTGCCCGGTGCCAGGTGTCTTGATGTGGTGTCCAATACAGCCTGTTCTTGGAGCTGGTTGAGAGACATATAGTCTATACTGGCAGCTAGCTTTGGCTCCAGGTTTTGGCCAGTCTGGTCTGGCTGTATGAAGTTGGACACCATGTCCAGTAGGTGTACTCGTTCCTGCACCCCCTGCACACTTGACTTTTCTTCGAACCCCTCTTCAGGATCAGCCCAGAACTGACCCGCAGTGCTCCCCTCTGATGAGGTAGAAGCACTGTGCAGCCCTTAAAGAGATACTGCTGTGGGTTTATCATAGGGCCCACTGTGACCCGACTCCATCTCCCGGAGTCTGTCACGTTGGAGCAAATGCTCCATACAACGCTCCATCCGGCTCCAGCGCTCACGGTCGCTGGCCGCCCGCGGTTGTTCAAAGTCGGACTTATCTGAGCCATGACTTTGTTAGTTTTGTGTCTAGCCTTACCGCCCGGCCGCGTGGATCTGGCCGGTGCGGAGGCGACATCGGGCACGGCTGATCCCATTATCGGTGATCCAAGTGCGGCTGGATGCTGCTGGCTGCCTGCTACTCCACGGTCCTCCCCCATCAGCTTTGTCGCAGCCCTTGTTTTCTTCGATTTGTCCTTGTTCCCACCTGTAGTTGGTATAGGGAACAAAAAAGACTGCAGAGTAAACGCTTACCTGCAAGTTCCGGCTTTTAAACTGCCGCTGCGGGGGAACGTCGTTCCACCCCGCCTGACGTTTCGCAATGACACGCATGCGTCCTGGCGGGGTTCTTCACGTAGTCACTCACGTGACTCCAAAGTAAAATAGGCTGCCGGGAAGAAGTCCTAGACAGCCAATGCCTCCACTGGAGCTACGACTGAGTGGCCGGGGCAAGCTTGAGATGCCAGTGCCTCATGGACAACGAGGGACTGCACCTACACACTTGAAACTGCAAAGGCTGGAATAAAAAGCAACTGGAATACTCAGTAGATCATGTAGTCATCAATCCCTTAAAATGTTTCAAAGACCGCTTTCACTAGCTTTTAGGAATGAAAATTCCAGACTCAGAACCCACGGAGAGAATAAAATGATTTGGTAAAGACCCTAATTAAAAGGTAATCGACTGAAATATTAACTCTATACTCTCCACTCTTTCATGGCGGGATGGCGGGACTGACATATGATGAAAGAATGGATGGACTGGGCTTATATTCACTGGAATTTACAAGGATGAGGGGATCTTATAGAAACACATACAATTTTTGAGGGATTGGACAGGCTGGATGCAGGAAAATAATTCCCATTGTTGGGGGTGTCCAGAACCAGGGAACACAGTTTAAGAATAAGGGATAGGCCATATAGCACTGAGATGAGGAAAAATCTTTTCACCCAGAGAGTTGTGAATCTGTGGATGTCTCTGCCATAGAAGGCCGGCCAATTCACTGGGTATTTTCGAGAGAGAGTTGGATGTGGCTCTTCGGCCTAATTGAATCAAGGGATATGGTGAGAAAGCAGGAACGGGTTACTGATATTGGATGATCTGCCATAATCATATTGAATGGCGGTGCTGGCTCAAAGGGCTGAATGGCTTACTCCTGCACCTATTTTCTGTGTTTCTTAGATGTTTTTTGAGTATTTCCAGAACTTTGTTTTTATTGTAGTACTTCTTAATGATCTAGTCCAAGATTTAGAGGTAATTAACAATACTTCATGAGGCAATCTCCAAACTTCTGGCAAGTCTGCGTGTCTCTGATGAGATATCCCAAAGCTTTTTCACCTTGAAATTCCGGCTGCTGAGATTGGCAGCCTTTTTTATATTTCCTATGTTCAAAAAGTAAGAGCTACTGAATAATTCCAAAAGATCAAGTGATAAATGTCCTTCTGAAATTTTGGAACCCTGCAAGTGGATCGGACAGGTTTGGTACATAGACAGGACAGGTTTGGAGGGATATGGACCAAGCGCAGGCAAATAGGACGAGTGTAGCTGGGCCATTGTTGGCCGGTGTGGGCAAGTTGGGCTGAAGGGCCTGTTTCCACACTGTATCACTCACTGACAATGACTAAAAATTCCATAAAAAAGAAACGCTTAAGGTAATAACAGTGCTTCGAGCTATTCAAGCAATGAGGTCAAACCTTTGCTGGTTCTAGACACTGACAGAGTTGTTAACTGCTATTTCACCTTCTCAGTGTAGCTCATTTCACATGACTACAATTGAATACCTGTTTGGTTACTAGTATATGTGAGCATTTTTAGACTTTAGAGATTTAGTGCGAAAACAGGCCCTTCGGCTCACCGAGTCCATGCTGACCAATATTGCCTCGTACACTAGCCTGCATACCAGAGACAATCTACAATTTTTGCTGGATCCAATTAACCTGCAAACCTGTACGTCTTTGGAGTGTGAGAGAAAACTGGAGCACCCGGGGAAAATCCACACAGTCACAGGAACACTTCTTTAGAGATGTTTGGTCAACTTAGCAACTATTCTTTCTAATTTAGGAACGTAGCATTATAGCAAATTAAGAGCACTGGGATCATCCCAGATTATGATGTGT